>NW_027101093.1:5000-24573 GCF_029633855.1 Hoplias malabaricus | reverse complement strand
ACATCTGAGATGAACAACAGCATTCACACATTTTTTTTAAAGAAAATAAAGAATATTTTAATCATATATTGAAATATAGATCATATCGTTTCCATCATAATTTAATATAAATATTAGCTATTTATTATAAAAGTTAAATAAAAATGCCAATGATTAATGAAACAAATTTTGTAAATTTATTTAATATATATATTTTATGAATATTATTGCATCGTTCTGACCCTGAAAATAATAATACTATGTTATAAACATTTATTTACAACGTGAAATGGAATTGCTTTGATCTGATTGGCCCGCGCTGAAGCAGCATCGCTGTATCCATAACAACCAGTGCTCACCATGGGGACCCAAAATGCACCGCGCCGCGCTGCGTTGGACCAATCTGATTGGACGACGCTATTATCGGTTTTACTTATTTTTTAAAATTTTGTTGACTCCGGTGAATATTTATATTTAAGTGAATATGGAAATATATATGTTTTTGAATTTTATTTCATTCTCCCCCTGAATTCATAATTGATGTCACTGGTTATAAACATTCACTACATTAGAAAAGTGGACACTTTTATTTTGGATCAAACCATGTTCACTTTTACGGGGGGAGGAGGAGTTTACATTTTAGAAAATTACTCTTTAAATCATATCCTGGGTAATTTTTAAGAAACGGGTTCATAAGATAATTATACGTCATTGTTAATGTTTAAACATGACTCCGGAGGCTGGACAGAGTTCATAAACAACTCTGTGTTTTATTGATTTACCCATATTTTTGAAGCTTTATGTTCGTCCGGTTTTGCCAACGGTTCATCAGCGCGAGTCTAACAAACTTGATGAAGCGCGGTTTCAGTGTGGCGCTGCATTGAGGCCGAGTGGTTTTTACAGCTTTTTTCTCATTTATTTCCAAAGTTTTTAATAAGAGTCTAGACCCTGTTTAGAGGAAGTGTGTGTGTTAAACTGCACTCACACTGGAAAATAAAAGGACATTCTGGACCAACACACCGTGCCAAAGAGGAATAAATCTCCCAGTCCCCCCAATGTCTGTATAAGGAACAGTGGAACTGTGTTCTCTGGAGCGATACAACTCCAGTCTGTACCTTCATGATGGAGCTGGAGTAGTGTTTGTGATCTACCACTGATCCAGCATTAGCACCTGACATCACAACCCAGATAGACACGTTTGAGCCGAATCTGTGCCACTTTAGGCTCTTACCGCTCAGTTACAGCGCTGTGTTTGTTCTGAGGGCCAGGCGCGAGCCAGATATTGATTTGGCCCAGATTTGTTGCCCAACACCCCAACACCGTCATCTGTGAGAGAATTTCATTGTTATCTGGGATAAGATTAATATGGTTGAATGCCATTAAACATCCTCACAGCAATGTTCCAAATTCAAGTGTACACCTATTTAGAAAAGCAGGAGTGTAGAAAGAGAGTAGAACCTCCCTAAAAATGCCACGCAGACACAGAGAGAACACACCACACTCCTCACAGACAGTCACCCGGAGGAAACCCACGCAGACACAGGGAGAACACACCACACTCCTCACAGACAGTCACCCGGAGGAAACCCACGCAGATACAGGGAGAACACACCACACTCCTCACAGACAGTCACCCGGAGGAGACCCACGCAGACACAGAGAGAACACACCATACTCCTCACAAACAGTCACCCGGAGGAAACCCACGCAGACACAGTGAGAACACACCACATTCCTCACAGACAGTCACCCGGAGAAAACCCACGCAGACACAGGGAGAACACACCACACTCCTCACAGACAGTCACCCGGAGGAAACCCACGCAGACACAGAGAGAACACACCACACTCCTCACAGACAGTCACCCGGAGAAAACCCACGCAGACACAGGGAGAACACACCACACTCCTCACAGACAGTCACCCGGAGGAAACCCACACAGACACAGGGAGAACACACCACACTCCTCACAGACAGTCACCTGGAGGAAACCCACGCAGATACAGGGAGAACACACCACACTCCTCACAGACAGTCACCCGGAGGAGACCCACGCAGACACAGAGAGAACACACCACACTCCTCACAAACAGTCACCCGGAGGAAACCCACGCAGACACAGGGAGAACACACCACACTCCTCACAGACAGTCACCCGGAGGAGACCCACGCAGACACAGAGAGAACACACCACACTCCTCACAAACAGTCACCCGGAGGAAACCCACGCAGACACAGGGAGAACACACCACACTCCTCACAGACAGTCACCCGGAGGAGACCCACGCAGACACAGAGAGAACACACCACACTCCTCACAAACAGTCACCCGGAGGAAACCCACGCAGACACAGTGAGAACACACCACACTCCTCACAAACAGTCACCCGGAGGAAACCCACGCAGACACAGTGAGAACACACCACATTCCTCACAGACAGTCACCCGGAGAAAACCCACGCAGACACAGGGAGAACACACCACACTCCTCACAGACAGTCATCCGGAGGAAACCCACGCAGACACAGAGAGAACACACCACACTCCTCACAGACAGTCACCCGGAGAAAACCCACGCAGACACAGGGAGAACACACCACACTCCTCACAAACAGTCACCCGGAGGAAACCCACGCAGACACAGTGAGAACACACCACATTCCTCACAGACAGTCACCCGGAGAAAACCCACGCAGACGCAGGGAGAACACACCACACTCCTCACAGACAGTCACCCGGAGGAGACCCACGCAGACACAGAGTGAACACACCACACTCCTCACAGACAGTCACCCGGAACGGGACTCAAACCCACAACCTCCAGAACCCTGGAGCTGTGACAGAGACACCACCTGCTGCGCCACTGTGTAGACCTTTTATCACAATATGATGGGGCTTTCTCCTGCAGAGATGTCTGAAGGCTGGAAGGTCAGGCTGATTCAGCAGTGGTGTCTGACCTTGTCCGACAAGGACTGAGGTTTTTCTGGAGTTCCTGAGTCTTCCGCAGTGTTGTGGACAGGAGATTTCTAAACTCTGTGAGATGTGGTGCTGAGAAATGTTCTTTTCTTAATTAGATTCTCTCATGGGGTTCGGCCCATGCCTTTCTTTTTGACTCCAGGGACTTGGTATGTTAAGTACAGGATAATGGAGTCATTTAGAAATGTCTGAATTTGCACCTCAATAATCCACTCCTGTTGAACTGGAAGTGGTGGAGCAGGAAAGTGCGGTAAAGCTCTGTCACCAAGGAGAACCCACTCCTAAAATAAGGTGCAGTGGAGCAGCAGGAAAAACCACATTCACTCCTGTTCAAAAGGCCATTTCAGTGCAGTGTGTGGACGGAAGTGGAATATTAACAACAGACACAACCTTTTTAAAAGGACACAGTTCCCTCTGAATAACAACAAAAATAATTTCATATTAAACCATTAATTTTGACACATAATTTACTCAGTATCAGTGTATAATAATCTACTCCTGTTGGCTTTATTATGGTTTATTTTATTATTATTATTATCTAGCTGTACTGAGTGATTTCCATATATTCTGTTGTGTCCAGGTCGAGTTTACGTCGTGTTTAAATCATTTTAGAGGGACGTGACCTGCAGGGATTTGTAGATAATCCCTATAGATAGTTAAGTCCTATAATGAGAAGCGGAGTTATAGGAAACACGAATAGGATTTGGTTATGTTTATCGTGGACGGGCTTAAAATATCTGAGAAATCCTGTAATTGTGCTTCTGTTGCGCTCAAACTTTTGCACACGTCTGTGTAGTAGAGTGCGATTTCTGATTAGTCAGCGCCTTCATCAGCTCAACCAATCAGCGAGCCAGGAGCGCTGTCCCCGTGCTCACGCGTGATTGGCGGAGACGTGCTCTTAGTCCCACCCACCGGCGCAGCACGTTAGGATGAGCGCTGTTCAACCTGCACCGACTTCAAGCAGAGTGGCTGCGTCTCAAATCTCTCCTTGCTCCCTACTCCCTTGGTAGGGCGTTAGATTAGCAGTAGGTTTGTTTCCAATTCATTAAAATATTAATTAATATTAACATCAAAAGACTTTCCTGTGGAGGTACGCGTGCACGGCTATTTACTGGAGGAAGCATCGTGTGTAAAGCCTCACGTTCACGGCTCATACTCGCGCCCTACTCAGGGAGCATAGGGCCGTTTGGGTTGGAGCCCGTGGAGTGAATGGAGTGAATGGAGTGGAGATTAAACATCTAGAGCGATTCCCGGGGATAAAACACACGTAAACGCAGTGAAGTGTGGCTCGGCTGTTGGTGACACTCCGCCCGCTCCAGAAAATCGCCTCGCTGTTAGTTCTGAGCGTGGAGCGGTGAGTTGTGGAGACGGTAACGTTAGCGTTTTGCAGCAGCCTTGCTCCAGCTGGCAGCATTGATGACAGAGCAAGAGGAAGTGTGAGTGTGTTTCCACTAAGAGAAATCAGGCCAAAAGAGTCCAAAAGCGTCGGCACAGGTAGAAGCGTTAGATGCACTGTGGGTGGACATTTGGGGGACGTTTGCGGACATCAGTGAAACCTTTAAACCGGGAATCCCCCTGCTTTTGGAGGCCAATGTGGAGACTTGCTGTCATACGGAGCATGTGCGTGTGTTAGAAAGGCTTTCACATAGTTCTAGATAAAGAGAATCTTCCCTAGAACCCATTTTAGTCGTCGTAACCCTGAGCTTTAGGCTGTGTGAGTGGAAATGAGGCGGGTCACGGCACCATGGGCCGTCCGGGTCTTAGCGGCCGTGCTGGCACTTCTGGCCGGGCAGGGTCACTCAGAGGCCGGGGACGTGAGCCTGGCTGACCGGGTGATCTGGGCTGTTAACGCTGGAGGTGAAGCACACACGGACTCGCACGGAATTCACTACAGGAAAGACCCCCTGGAGGGGAAAGCGGGCAAAGGTGAGTGGGCTAGTGTGTTGGCACTGCTAGTGAATGGCTAGAAGCTGCCGTGCACTCTCTGGCCAATGAGGTGTGTGTGTGTGTTCTATTAGCAGTCTCGTGTATTTTCTACCTCTGATTTCAATAATCAAGATGTTTTTAGCCAGATAAGTTAAGCCTACGTCTAAGATGATTGAGTGCATTAAGCCCAAAGTAAGGTTTACTTCTTGATGTTCTTACTTCTGATGTTGGACATATCCAGCTAAAATAATCAGAAACCTGGACCAGAAGTGAATCCTGTTTAATATCACATTCCTAGCTTATTACAAAGTGATGATGGTCTAAGACTAATCACAGTCACTGAGCTCTTCTCCTATTGGTCAGACTTGACATTTTGGCTCAAGATAGTTGTCTGTCAAGCTCAGTGATCTGGATAACTTGAGCCAGATGTGAGACTAATCCAGCATTATTGATATACAGTTAATCCCCGCTCCACTGACCCGCTGCTTCTCGCCTGCAGCTGGGAACCCCCGCTCCAGCTGAGGGCATTGGTGCATTAGGTTTGTGAGGTATGAAACACTGTGTTTAGAAAGCTGCAGTTTGAGAGTGGGCGTGATTTTTTTTTTTTTTTTTTTTCAGGAAACAATAGTGTTTTAGCACAAACAACTTCCCCCACACACGAATTAGACACCAACATGCTAATGAGACTAAACACCATCACACACATGCTAATGAGACTAAACACCATCACACACATGCTAATGAGACTAAACACCATCACACACATGCTAATGAGACTAAACACCACCATACACATGCTAATGAGACTAAACACCATCACACACATGCTAATGAGACTAAACACCACAGTGCTAATGAGACTAAACACCACAGCTCTAATGAGACTAAACACCATCTCACACATGCTAATGAGACTAAACACCATCTCACACATGCTAATGAGACTAAACACCACAGCTCTAATGAGACTAAACACCACGGCTCTAATGAGACTAAACACCACCATACACATGCTAATGAGACTAAACACTATCACACACATGCTAACGAGACTAAACACCATCACACACATGCTAACAAGACTAAACACCACCATACACATGCTAATGAGACTAAACACAATCACACACATGCTAATGAGACTAAACACCATCACACACATGCTA
Source organism: Hoplias malabaricus (assembly GCF_029633855.1). Classification (NCBI taxonomy): domain Eukaryota; kingdom Metazoa; phylum Chordata; class Actinopteri; order Characiformes; family Erythrinidae; genus Hoplias; species Hoplias malabaricus. The sequence goes on along the minus strand of NW_027101093.1, from coordinate 18,525 downwards.
ACAAGACTAAACACCACCCGCTAATGAGACTAAACACCACAAGCACATGACTAAAGACAAAAGACTAAACACTGTGAATAAAAAGGATGATTTTAATCCAGTGAGGACTGTCCCTGATCTTTCTCCTGTGGATTAAGCTTTGGCTTATTTTATCCTGTTAACTTACAGTGTCCTTCACGTCAGCAGTGTGAACTCAGCTCAGACACTTCTGATTAAATTCAGTGGATCAGTAAAGTCACCCTGTGTGGGAGTGAGTGTTTGGAAACAGGGAAATAATACACAAGTCGTATCAGTGTTGTTCTTGAAGCATGATATAGATCCACCCTGGTACTAATCAGCTGTTAATTTAGTTAAACCTACCAGACACTGACGGACGGTGGTAAATAAATAAGAGGCAGGTTTTCGGACTACAGTTAAAGTCAGTTCTAGAGCAAATGCCAGAGGTTCAGAGGCTCCCCCATCAGGCCGTCTGAGAAAAATCAGGATCTGTTCTACTTCTGCTGAGGGACTGAAGCGTGACATAAACACCGTGTTGAGAAACTGCAGATTGCGATACGCTGCTTTCAACGAAGTGTGGAAAAGTTCACTCTCAGCCACATACAGTGATTTTAAAACTATTCTCAACTACTTTTGGTTAAATGCCTCCAGCACACTTCACCTTTCACTCACTGCATGGCTGGCCATAAGAAGAAACCAAGGATGAACCATGTCTGAGATACAGGAGAAGAGCTAAGAGACATCATCCATTTGATTTAGCTCTTCTGCAGTTGGTCAGGCTTGACTTTGGGTTTAAATTATCTGGCTAACTTAGAGAAGTGCAAAACACCAAATCTAACAACATCCAGAGTTTTAAAAACGAATATAGTTTGCTCGAGGGGAAATGTAGATCACCTGGTAATTTTCCTGTTGGACAGGACAGACTGAGCTTACATTATCCTGCTAACGGAGAGAATTAGACTGGAATTTGTGCAAAGGGCGTGTTTGGGTCTGGGGGAGTTGTTTTGGTTGGGTGTTCATGGTTGGGTTGGGTGTGTTGGGTTAGGGGGGTCGTTGTTGGGTTGGGTGGATTGTGGTTGGGTTGGGCGGGTTGTGGTTAGGTTGGGGGTTTTGGGTTGGGGGGGGGTCGTGTTTGGGTTGGGGGTGGTTGGGTTGGAGGGGTTGTGGTTAGGTTGGGGGTTTTGGGTTGGGTTGGGGGGGATGTGTTTGGGTTAGGTTAGGGGGGTCTTGTTTGAATTGGGGGTTTGTGGTTGGGCTGGGGGTTTTGGGTTGGGGGGTCGTGTTTGGGTTGGGTTGTGGGGGTTGTGGTTGGGTTGGGGGGGTTGTGGTTAGGTTGGGGGTTTTGGGTTGGGGGGGGTCGTGTTTGGGTTGGGGGTGGTTGGGTTGGAGGGGTTGTGGTTAGGTTGGGGGTTTTGGGTTGGGTTGGGGGGGATGTGTTTGGGTTAGGTTAGGGGGGTCTTGTTTGAATTGGGGGTTTGTGGTTGGGCTGGGGGTTTTGGGTTGGGGGGTCGTGTTTGGGTTGGGTTGTGGGGGTTGTGGTTGGGTTGGGGGGGTTGTGGTTAGGTTGGGGGGGGTCGTGTTTGGGTTGGGGGTGGTTGGGTTGGAGGGGTTGTGGTTAGGTTGGGGGTTTTGGGTTGGGTTGGGGGGGGATGTATTTGGGTTAGGTTAGGGGGGTCTTGTTTGTGGTTGGGCTGGGGGTTTTGGGTTGGGGGGGGTCGTGTTTGGGTTGGGGGGGTCGGGTTGGGTTGGGTTGGTAGGGTCGTGTTTGGGTTGGGGGGGTCGTGTTTGGGTTGGGGGGGTCGGGGTTGGGGTGGGGTCGTGTTTGGGTTGGGGGGGTCGTGTTTGGGTTGGGGGGGTTGGGTTGGGTTGGGGGGGGGTCATGTTGGGTTGGGGGGGTCGGGTTGGGTTGGGGGGGGGTCGTGTTTGGGTTGGGGGGGGTCGGGTTGGGGGGGTCGTGTTTGGGTTGGGTTGGTGGGGTCGTGTTTGGGTTGGGGGGGTCGTGTTTGGGTTGGGGGGGTCGGGTTGGGTTGGTGGGGTCGTGTTTGGGTTGGGTTAGGGGGGGTTGGTTTGGGGGGGTCGTGTTTGTGTTGGGGGGGGTCGTGTTTGGGTTGGGGGGGTTGGGCAATGGCTTCCATTTGTTATTAACGTGGAACTGAAATTTGTAGTGGCCAAATAATGGCTGTAGATTTGATGATTCTCACGTCTCACTTGTGAGTTAATGGTATTCGGTGAGAATACATTGCCCTTGAAACACACTGACGTCACCAACAAACACTTCTCAGTAGAGAAACTTTGTTTGAACAAAAATAAACTGTTCACAAGTCCCCACTTTGTTCCAAATGGTTTGTTCTTTAGTGGTGGACAGTAGCAGTGAGGCTAATGAGGTTCACCAGCAGTGGAAGCTTCTGTACGTCTGTTAGCCTGATGCTAAATGTCAGCCTTAGCCCCTCTGTCTAAATCACTGTTCTTAGACGCATCCAACAGAAACACAAGGCTGGTGCATGTTTTAAACAGGGATAGGAAACGGAGCATGATGCTTGGCTTGTTCTTAGCTCCAGCCTGAAACAAACGTAGAGAGCGACAGGCACTGAACGTGTTCCTGAAAAACAGCAGCGTTAATGTGGTGGAAAAAAGCAGAGGAACAAGGTGAACATCAGCCTCGGTCTCTGTGTGTGGTGCTGTTTCAATAATCAAACGTTTCCCTGATTCAGCCTCAGATTACGGCATGCGTCTGCCGATCCTTCGCTCCAGTCCCGAGGATCAGATCCTGTACCAGACGGAGCGATACAACGAGGACACGTTTGGGTACGACGTTCCGATCCAAGAGGAAGGAGAGTATATCCTGGTGCTGAAGTTTGCAGAGGTGTATTTCGCCCAGTCGCAGCAGAAGGTCAGATATTTATTCACCACACGTTCTGTCACTTTACAAACAAAAGGACTTCTCCAGTCTGACACTGACGGGTTTGGACTGATACACACACCATGTACCTGTTTGTAATCTCCTTCTCTCTGATAAACAGCGTTTAATTCTGTCTTTGCGGTTCCCAGGTGTTTGATGTGCGTCTGAATGGTCACATCGTGGTGAAGGACCTGGACATTTTTGAGCGCGTTGGTCACAGCACGGCTCATGATGAGATCATTCCGTTCTCCATAAGGAAAGGAAAGCTCAGTGTCCAGGGAGAGGTGTCCACCTTCAACAAGAAGCTCACCATCGAGTTTATGAAGGTGCTGCTTATTACACTATTATTATCCCATATTGTAGTCGATCAGGTTGGAGTTAGGAGCCGGTGTAGGATCATTAGTGATGCTCCGGTCATCTGTAAACACCAGTGCAAGAGAACAAAGCTGGCCTCTCACTCTCTCTGTAGGTGTTTAGATTGATGTTGGGTAGTTAGTGGTCTGTTGAGCTCCAGTCATGGTGTGTTAGCAGCAGTTAGCTGGATGACTGAGGTGTGTGTGTGTGTGTGTAGATTTGCATTTTCCTGTTCCTGTTTACACCTGTCCACTCAGGTAAAACTCAATCTCTTTGTCTTATGTTCACGCAGGGTTACCATGACAACCCCAAGGTGTGTGCTCTGTATGTGATGAAAGGGAAGCCCGAAGGTGAGTGGTGCTGGTCGTGGTGGTGTTTCTGCTGCTGTATATTCATCTGAAAGTTCGATGTTCTTGATGAACGTATAAGTAGAAAAAATTAGAATGTGTTTATAGCATCGCAAAAAACAGCCCTGTCTCAGTGTAATAACCACTTTTTAAATAACATTCTTCATATTCTCTTCGTGGTATTTTTCTTTGTTCTCCTCCAGTGGCGAGAGAGGAATGTGAAGACGACCCGAGGGGTCCGTGTCTGTCAGAAGACTTAGTTTAAACGTGAAATCCCGCTAGTTGACGCTGTCCAGTTAGCTGCCTATATTCAACGCTCTGTCCATTCTTCTTCTCAGTGCTCTCTCTCTTTTCCCAGACGTGCCAAAGCTGCAGCCTCACCCGGGTCTAGAGAAGCGGGAAGAAGACGAGGAGGAAGAGGAGGTGGAGGAGGACGGGGTGAAGAAGAGCGCTTCCTCAAACCGGAAGAACCAGGTTCGCTCGGGCCCTCGGACGCCCAACCCTTACGCCGCAGACAACAGCAGCCTGATGTTCCCCATCCTCGTGGCCTTCGGGGTCTTCATCCCTACTCTCTTCTGCCTCTGCCGCCTGTGAGAACGGAGCAAGAGAGGGACGAGTGAGGGACAGCGGGGGGGAGGGGGAGGCAACACAGAGGGACACGGACACCAAAACAACAGAGAGAGAGAGAGAGAAAACAAATAATCTGTTGTGTCAGAATTTGCATACAGCAGGAGTACGATGACAGCGGCACGAGTTAAAGGGATGGTTCAGTCCAAAATGCTAACAGCTTTAATGCAGAGACATTTTACAATGACAGTATTTTAGGAAATGAGTAACAAAAAACAGGAAGTCGCATTTACTGCTGCTGTTATCTATGTTTTTTTTTTTGTCTATTTTCGGAAGGAAGTTTACTCTGTGCAGGTCGTCGTGGTGATGGTGTTTACATTTGACGGAAGATAACGGTTAATCCATTGTTTTCATTGTTGTGAGCACAAAAGTGAACGACTTTGATGTTTCGGCGAACACACGCATCAAATGCTTGGAGCTGAAGCGCAACGTAGCGCTCAGTTTAACTTAAGACAGTTTTACCGAGTTTTTAACGCACTATGAGAACAAGAGCGCACTGACAGGACAAACGTGGAGCAAACACGTTGTTTAAAATAAAAAAAAAAACATGGTCTAGACTCGTCTCGGCTCAGAAAACAATCACCGTGTCGCCGCGCTGGCGTCCGACGGCCACGTGCCATCATCGTTTAAACGCAACAGTCACTGGAGCCGTTACATAGTGGAGTTACATCACACTCGTCAGTCACTTGCTTCCATTCTTTGTCTAAACCACGTTAGCATTTTGGTCGAGCTGTTCCTTTAATGAGATGGAATAATTAATTTATTTATGTTTGTGTTTGTTCACATTTCCTTTAAAGGCGCTTACACACACACACACACACACACAGGGCCAGGACAGGGCGGACCACTTGCTGACCAGGTTCTTCAGGTCTGACAGGAAAAGATGGGGCAAATCTCTGAGCGCTGCTTCTGATTGGACACATGGAAACTTTTAATGTTGTGTTTTTTTTTTAACTGGAAGCAAGAACCAGACTCGAGGGATTGAGTCCCCACTGAAGTGTTTCACAGGGTAGGAAGGGAATCCTGGATATAACCATTTTTCTTTTGTTTTTTTGCTTACGTAAATTATTTTTGAGTTTCTCTTCCTCTTTTAAAGCCCTCCTCTATCCTTCAGTTTACTCGTTTTGCTCAGTTCTGTCTGAACGCCGACTGTGGGCTGTGTGTCCGTGCTGTAACCAACCGCAACTGTTTTTAAAGGATTTTCTAAGACGTTTTCTCGTCTTTTGAGTCTGCGTTCAAGTGAAGAAAGGAACCACACCATGTTCTTGCCCAGGTCCCTGCAAAATGCGCTTGTGCTTTCTGTAAGGATCCCTGCAAACGACCTGGCTGTACTTCACACGAGTCGGGTCTAAAACATTCATGTGTTCACAACAAATGGAAGATGACGGTGCTCGGTGTGATCAGACGTACCGTGTCATAGCCACTAAAGTCACACCAATCAAGATGCACATGAAATCTTGACTTTTAAAGAAGGGTTTAACACCAGGAGGATGTTACACTCAAACGTGCCCCTGTTGTTGTTGTGAGGGTGGGGGGGGAGTAATTTCATTAAGGTTTTTATGGCTCATTTCCTCTTGGTTCTGTTGGTTCTGGTCGTTATTAGTTGATAATGATGGGTTTTGGTGATGTCTCCTGCTGTGGTCATTACTTAGAAGGCGTTTGGTCCTAGTGCCTGTGTAATCAATGCTATTAGCTGCGAGCTAATTACCATTACAAGCAGCTGATGGCTAATTGTAAGATGAAAGTGATGATGTTCTGTTCTTCTCTCCTTTATTTTCTTTGATCTTTGTCTTTCTCAGTGTCTTTGTCACCATCATAGCCTTTCTTTCTCCTCCGGACGTGACCCCCCAGGCCTTTTTTATGGCATCACCAAAGATATTTAGTTATGTTTTATTATTATTATTATTATTATTATTATTATTATAAGAGCAATGGGCTCCTTAGTGGATGTCTCTAAAAGTGAACGGATTGACCGGTGCTGTGATGAAGAAATGACCTGTTGTTACAGATAGCATGCGTGTGTTAATGGCCTTTTCCTCCGCTGTTGTGTGAAATAAGTGCTATTAAGCAAACATTTGCAATTACAGAAAGATTTTTTTTTGGTCCCTTTTTAATGAAGTAGTTAAGGCAAAAAAAGCCAAATATAGTTTATTAGCTAAAATATTTGGTGTTTTGAATTTATAATCTTAAGGCTTATGTAGCCAACAAGCTTCCAATAGCTGTAAGCTACATTAGCCTAGCTATATAAACATTGGTTAAACTAGTATCAGTTACTGTTGCTAAGTCATCACACGATCGATCTATCTGTTCAATATGTTTTTTTCAAATGGCGCTACTTCATGGTTTGTTTTTGTTTTGTGTTGTTTTTGTGAGGAGTGTGATATTAGCCTTCCTCCTGCTGAATAATTAGCTCTGTTTGCTATTGGTACACATGGATTTATATCAGCAGTGTGTTCGTGTCCTGATCTGGGTTGCCAAACGTTTCATGACCCTGATTGTATTAATCTTCTTGTCTGAGTTTTTATCTGAAATTTAAATTTGTGGACGGCTGTGAGCGCTGGTGAGCTCAAGGCATGGTGGACGATCTTGAAGCTAATGTTTGGCCAGAAATAAAATTCATCCATTTTCCCATTTAACATTTACCACAAACATAATCCATCAACTGAGGCGTGTTTAATGTCTGAGGTTTAATTATTTCATTTAATGAAGCTAATGTAGCTAAAAAGTGATGATTTAGCATGTTGCTAACTGTATGCCTTAATTGCCTCAAACTGTACTTAGTAATTTTAATAACTTTATTTGTGGCTTCTGTTTCTCTGAGGATTAAAAGGGTAGCTAACTTACACAATTAAAATTATAATACAACCAGAGACGACTTGAGGTGTGTGTGATCATTTAGCATCATGCTAATATCAAGACATAGGCTAACCATCCATTACTTTTTAGCCATTAGCTTTGTAGCTTCAGACACCAGACTTGTCTGATTGATTATGTTTTGAGTTGTGTATGAGAAGAAACTGTGTAAATTTGATATTCTTACTTGGTAAACTAGCGTTTGAAACCCCTCTGCCATCAAACGGGTTTCTGCTCTGTCCTGGATTGAGAGGAAGGCATATTTTATTATTAATTTATGCCTTTGTTTTTGGCCTTTGTTCATGGTTTGATACAAAAAGGAGATCAGAAAGCAATCACAAGTGAAGCACCTTTTGTCATTTATTTGTGAAAACTGTTAATGATGATCGGCGCCAAAGTCATGTTTGTTATTTTTATGTTTTATTTCTTTTCACGTTACAGTGTGTGTGTGTATATAAGGTACTTTCTTTGGTCACAAACTGTCGTGTGGCCATGCGGCTATTTTTTGGTCTCTGAATATTTGGAATAATACTGTTGATCTTATTATTTTGTTGTTCTCGTTGTCGTTGGGGTGTGTGGGGTTTTTTTAGTTTTATTTGTATGGCTCTGAGGAGTGGCCTTGCTGCTGGATGTGCTGGTGTTGAGGGTTTTTCGGCAGAAGGAATTAACGAGGCTAGATACAGGACCTGGGTTTTATTTTCTCTGTTTGTTTTTTAATTTAAATAAAACTGATAATGGATTGATTAGTGCATTTATGGGTGGGATTGAAAAAGTAGTTGCTCTTTCCTCAGGATATTTTGATTTTACATTTTAATGATGATATATTTGGTGAATTTTTGCACTGCCTGCTGTTTGTTCAAAGCATTGCTTATTTCCCATCTGTCATTTTGATTTAATCCTTCAGTTGCCTTGATTTTGAATACACCCTTATGTGCTTTATTATTGTTGAGAGTTGTAATTTTTTTAAACAATTATTATTTTGCTGAGTTGCTGAATTATTTTGCATGCCTTCCCCACCCCCGTCCTTTTTTTGTCTCCTGAACAGCTGAAAAAACGCACCGCTGGCTCTTATTTTATTTTTTATTTTATTTTATTAATTTTTTTTTTTTTACCAAATACATACACCCTACCACACAGCCAAAGACTGCCTTCATGCATATGGTACACATTTGATGCATGTGATTAATCGAGTGCTGCACAGACGCTTGGGTGTACAGAGCTACAAGGTGATGGAGACTCTTTATTTCTCTGGTTTAGTTTGAACACTCCTCTGCTGGACCCTGTCCCTCTCCCCCTCCCCAAACAAGTCCGAAATATCGGAGTGGTGAAGGGGCTACACTCTGCAGTCTTTAGGGTAAAAAATGAATTTGAAGCAGGAGCTGCAAACTCATGCTGTTTCTTTTTAATAAATGTGCTATTTTATCTAAACTGGGTTAATGTCGTCATTTTGTGCCCGTGTCTGTGTTCAAAGAAAAAATTAGTTGAGACAGAATAAAAAAAATATTTAATTTATTAATAAATGTATGTGTGGGTTTATTTTTTATACTTTCTTTCTGAATATATAATTTGGCTAAGGTTAATAAAATATTACGTTAGGATTCATGCCCTGTGTGATAAAAGAAAAACAATAAAAAATGCTAAAAAAATGATATGTAGCGAAAGCGGTCTCCATGGAAACATTTCAGCCAATCAGACCTACCGCTCCCTCTCGGCGTGGATTCTCCATAGTGACGCGCGACGCCATCTTAAAAGCCATTGTAGAGGGAGGGGGGGAGCGTTTCAGTTCACAGAACCGATTCAGTTTAACTGTTCGATTAAGGGATACATTGATTCATGTTGAGTACAACTTTATACTGTTTTAATACACATTGGTTCTGTTTGGGGAAATGTCCACAGGTATAAATTGTGAGTAACTGGATGAGTGTGTGAAACTGTCCACAGATCGTGTGAGTGTGTGAGCGTGTGAGTGTGTGTTTGGCTTTGATTATTGGAAGCAGACCTTTAGCCAAATCCATACAGAATAAAAGCATTTCCAACATTATAATCATTATTCCAGTTGAACAGTGTTAATGTGTGAATATATCACTAAAGCTGGATCTCTCTGATTCAATAAAGAAATGTAGAACTTTGTCAAAAAATTGTGAAAATGAAAGTTTGATTCAAAGAATCGGTTCGACCTGCTTGTTAAAGAGAGTCAGTTCAAATAAACCGAGTGTTTAACGAGTCGATTCTTTCCTCTCTCACGTTTTAAAACGGACGTACGGAGGTAGGGCTGAGGATAAAAACACGAAAACAAACCCCGATTATGAGCGCTCCTAGACAGCGACACGACCCGTCTTCTGCCGCCGTCACGGGGCCAGAATCCTCCGGGGAGAAGAAGACGAGCGGCGGGGCTCTGAAGCGACTGAAACCGCGGCGAAGAGCCACCACAGAGGAGCAGCTCCGCGGGCTCAACACCGACATCACCCCGGAGCAAGTGCTCCAGCTCCGGGCAGTTACTCGCGGTGAGAAACGGAGGAAATCAAGAGGAAAGATAACCTGTTACAATCGTGTTTTAAACGGCTAGAGATTACATTTACAACCTGAGGTGGTCTCTTAGTTCATAGCTGTGTTGGTTCCACCTTAAATTATGCAGCAGTCACTTAAATACCTCTGAAGTTGGCTTCTTTTCCGACTTTTCCGTTCCACCTTAAAAAGTGTAACGGCTACCCCCGGTTTAAACTGTGGTGGGCTTTGTGTTCGAATGTCCGTTCCACATTAAACACAGGAACACATTCCTCCTTGAGGTGAAATTCCTTCTTATGGGAATTTTCCTTCCACCTTAAATGGAACTACATTCTTGTTTGACTTCTCTTTCCATTGTAAATGGCGCAGTAAGTGGAACAGAGGACATGGAAAAGAAGCTGAGCGCCAGAAATGAGCTGCTCCAGTAGCTACTTAAGGTGGAGATGAGAAAAAGAGGCCACTTACTTCAAGATGAAACATTACACCATTTAAGGTGGAAGCCAACTTCAGTCAAACTGGGGTAACTCCCGCATCATAAGAAGCTGTGTGCTAGAGGCTGGAGCATCAGAGGTGTAGATTTGATTGCATTCAGCCACAAAAGTCAGTCAAGTCAGGTACTGATGCAGAATCAGCTCAGAGTCTCAGACTCCTCCAAAAGACCCCAGACAGTGCTCCATCACTGTTCTTACTGCGGAAAGGCTTTAGACCTCTCTGGTGAACTCTTGGCCTTGGGCGTGTTAATCTGAGGCAGATATCTGTACACAGTTATAACTGCAGTGTGTCCTGACCCTGTGTTTGAATCCTAACACGTTTCTGACAGATTACCTGTGTAAACCCGAGGACAACGTCTACAACATCGATTTCACCCGCTTCAAAATCCGAGACCTGGAGACGGGAACCGTGCTCTTCGAGATCGCCAAGCCTCCTCACTGTGGTGGGTTGCTTTTCTTTACGTTTTTAGAGAGAATTCTGTCCTGTTTTGAGTTGTGTCTGTCCCCCCTCAGGAGTCAGTATGGGTTTATTATTTGACAGCAGTGAAAACTCAGTGTTTTACAGTGATTTACCAACCTCTCTCCACCCCTCAGATTGTAGCAGACCGTCGCTGGGCTCTCGTGTATGAAAATGAGCTCCATTCTGATTGGCTGCAATACGTTGTGCTTCATTCCTAAAGCAGTTTGTGCTGAAACACTCCGTATAACTTCAGCGAACAGGGGGCACAGATTTAAAAATGTTGTGACATCACAAAAACAGTACATTTAGGCTGTGTTTGAAGATTAATTTCCGTATAAAGACAACGAGGTCAATGGAGTTTTAGTTTTTTATAAAACAATTGCCTAAGTTTATACAGAATACAATGAATACACAAATAACATAAATGTAATCTTAAACACACAGAAGAAGTTGCTTTAAAGAAACTCTGTTTGACGCATCACTGAGCAGTTGTCGTGACAACAGTGTTCCTCTGTCGCCGTCACTCCGGGCGTCAGCACTGCAGAAAGTGCTCTATGTAACATTTGGAGGAGGGTAGGAAACCACCCCCTGTTCACTGCTTTCAGAAGAGTGCTGTAAATATGAAGAACACTAGGGGGAGCTCATGAGCAAACGTTCCAAACCTTACCTAGTGTTCCTTTAAATAGTTATAGTTTTAGTAAGAGCACTGTTTCTTAAAATCACTGAATCACTGCTTATTTACTGCGTCGAATAAAACAATAAAACAATAAACACCTTTTAAAAAGGTGTAGATCTGTTTGTTTTCTTTAGACGTGGCGTAGATGATGCTGAATGCTCCGTGACATTTACAGATTTATTTGGGAGGAATATTTTGCACCAAAACTGAGTATTTTTTGTTGTAATTAGATTTGGAGGAAGACGATGAAGAGAATGTGGACGTGGACACGAGCGCAGGACGATTTGTTCGTTATCAGTTCACCCCAGCGTTTCTAAAGCTGCGCACAGTCGGAGCCACGTATGTCTCTCTCTCATTCTCACACACACACACACACAATGGGGTTATCACAGTACTACTGTTTCACTTTGAGAATCAATGCATAACAAAACAATTCAAAGGAGCGATTAACTTCTTCTGATGCGAAGAAACAAACCTTCATTTTTACATCGACTCTTTGTCTTTAAACGTTCAGAATCTACAGACATCAGAACATCACTGAAACCTGAGCTGACCCACAGGAGGCAGCAGTGAGCGGAGCACAGTTCATCACACGTTTAAAGGGTCCACCTCCTACATTTTACTAAAACATTCCAGAGCCCAGTTCCGGGGCGGCGTACGGCACTCGGCCCGTGTCTGACGTCCACTGAGAACTGTTTAGACTCGTGTCTGACGTCCACTGAGAACTGTTTAGACTCGTGTCTGACGTCCACCGAGAGGTGTTTAGACTCGTGTCTGACGTCCACCGAGAGGTGTTTAGACTCGTGTCTGACGTCCACCGAGAGGTGTTTAGACTCGTGTCTGACGTCCACTGAGAACTGTTTAGACTCGTGTCTGACGTCCACCGAGAGGTGTTTAGACTCGTGTCTGACGTCCACCGAGAGGTGTTTGGACTCGTGTCTGACGTCCACCGAGAGGTGTTTGGACTCGTGTGAATGTGCTGCAGAGCGTCCAGCCCAGTGTCTCAGTGCATTACTGTGGACACACTGACTCCCCTGTCCCCTGCAGACCTCTGGACACAGCACTGAGTCTCTAACGTTACTCTCACGTGAGAAGTGCATACAGAACATTTCACTGAAGGAGGAAACCCAGGAGTGTGTGATTTCTCTCGCGGTGTGGTTTCTTTGCGTTTACACACACTTTATAACAAAGGCTCTGTTTTATTCTAATCCTCCGTCACTCAGCTGTCAGCCCTCGCCGATGAATGAGGCGTGACTCGTACACACTCCGGCTCTTCACGTCTCGTATAAACGTGCCTTATTCAGAATAACACACAGTAGTTACATGGTTTTACTAAATTTACAAAGAGCTTTATGCAAAAAGCGTAACACATGGAGAGAAAGACCTGGAACGAGAGAGGATTTCAAAATGAAACACTGTTAGTCAAGATTTTATTTATGAGCTGATAATAAGACAATCATAAATATACTTTAAAGGATAAAACGAACGTGTGTAATCACTCTCTCTCTCTGTCTCTCTGTCACTCTCTCTCTGTCTCTCTCTCTCTCTGTCTGTCTCTCTCTCTCTCTCTCTCCCTCCTCCCCCCCCCCTCCCCCCCCTCTCTCTCTCGCTCCCCCCTCCCCCTCTCTCCCCCCCCCCCCCCCCTCTCTCTCAGTGTGGAGTTCACTGTGGGCGATCGACCTGTGAATAATTTCCGAATGATTGAAAGGCATTACTTTAAGGACCGCCTCCTGAAAAACTTTGATTTTGACTTTGGCTTCTGCATCCCGAACAGCCGCAACACGTGTGAACACATCTACGAGTTTCCCCAGATACCGGACGATCTCAGTGAGTTTCGCTTCACCTCCAGGATTCAGGCTTTTTCCAGCAGGGTTCTAATTAGAGATGAGCCTTAGTCCGATTTAATTCAAGTCAAAAATCACACCATGTGCTCGTCCTAAAAAACACGAGGCACAGGAAATGACCTCACAGTGAATGTAGCGTCTGTAGAGTGTTGGTTCAAAAGGTTAATGAAGTCTAATCACAGTAATATGCCCCCGACTGGATGAAGTCACTCAACACCAGTCACATTGATCTCTTATATATTTGTAATTAGGTTGTAATTATGATGTAAATGAAGAGTACGCAGTGTTTATTCTGAGTGTTAAACGCTTGTCTCTGCAGTTCGTCAGATGGTGGAGCATCCGTACGAGACGAGATCAGACAGCTTCTACTTCGTGGACAACAAGCTCATCATGCACAACAAAGCAGACTACGCGTATAACGGAGGCCAGTGATGCTGAAGTGTGTGTGTGTGTGTGTGATGAGGAATATGTG
>NW_027101092.1:0-15479 GCF_029633855.1 Hoplias malabaricus | reverse complement strand
CGCACAAGCTGGAGAATGATCTCATCGAGTGGAGCGACGGTGTGGAGAGATCGGTGCAGGACGTCCTGCAGGGCCTTAACCTTGAGACAAATACGGAGCCCACGTCCACCATCGACTCGGACAACGTGGACAGCGAAGGACTGCCCCCTCCTCTACAGCCTCAGGTGTTCGCTGGGTAGCCCCCCAGCCCCCGTTCTAATTATCCGTTCAGTGACCCAACCACACCAGATGGCGAAACGGACTGTTAATATTTATCCTGCCCCCAAATACTCTGACCCTGCTGTGCACAGGCTTATTTGGAATCGGTGATGGTCCTCTCCCTTCTACCTTTTTGTCTTTCCTTTACTCTGGGAAGGTTTTGCACATTTGTTCTGTTACAGTTGAGTTTCTCTCAACGCTTATGTATTCAGTAAAGCTTTGCTTAATGAGATAGAGCTGGCCAACACCATCTGAGACCAGGAATCGAGTTTATGACTAACTTGAGACACCTCAGTTAGGAAGACAGTCAGATTAACGAGCAATAAGCTAATTGTTCTGTTCATACTTTCAATCACAATGACGAGAGAGGTCAAAGGAGACCACGTGGAATTGAGGATACAGCGAAGAGAATTACACCGAACTTATAGTCTTCATTCAGCAGAGTAAACAAAGTCATTCAGAGTGGTTTTACCTGAAAAGGTTCAGTGTAGACAGGATTCACCATTTCCTATCCACCCAATGTGAATGGCTTTGTTTACACCTCAATGACTGAAGTGAATCTACTGTGCGACGTCAGTGGAATTCCCTTTTAATATTGGAATCAACCGTGTATCCAGGCTTTCGGCCAGAAGGGAGCAACAGTAGCATTGTGCTCTTAGCTTCGGTGAACGAATGTTGGCCACATCTCTCTCAGTCGTCCTCGTATTTCACGCTTAATTGAAGGCAGGACAGAGTAGCCGTTCTTATGCACTTTTAACATGCCTTGAGGATATAGAATTCACTCTTGAGTTCAGATAGTGTCAGACTAGTTTAAAATATGTTTATTTTTGTGGCTCATTTTAATTCATAAAGAATGATTTGTGAAAGGCTTGAAATGCAAGGTTTCGGGTGTTTAATCAGGAATTTCCCTTGCTGTTCTGTACATGCTTTGGATTTAGACTTTTAGCGATGTTTATTGTTATTTATTGGAGTATTTCATTTGTTTTGTTTTGTTTTTGTTTTGAGAGCTCATCTAAAACCAAGTGACTCCACAGCTCTTTATGATTTTAATATTTATTTGATTGAATGTAAACAATCAAAATAACTAATTTATCATATGTTAGTCGATGTGGTTACGGTGTGGTATCGTTTTAATTCAACGTCTAACTCGTGAGCTGTTTTAACATTGTGAATGATACGATGCACTGTGAACAAGTTTAATTCAGTGGACACCAGCTCATACCTATATTTTTAAACTGATACAGCTTCTGGGAATGTGATGCACTCCAGTTTTGCTGCCTTGCAGAATTTATTTAAGCAATACATTCGAAATGCAAGTACTAGGTTTTAACAGCTGTTCAGTGTAACTCAATGTCACATATCAGATCAGTAAAGCTTTGGTGAGAAATCACAAGGTTTTTTTTTGCTACAGAGAATAGTCTGCGTACGTTCCTGTTAAAAGTCCAGGGACCACTCCTCATTCATTGAATTTCCAGCCTTGTAGTAAAATCCGATGATGAATCGCCTGCTTAAAGAAACACAAGGTTAGATTTGGGTTTAGTTTAATTATATTTAACAGCACTGTACTGAAATCAATGGGGTGGGGTGAGTTGGTGTCAGGGTAGGTCCCTACTCTCCTCCAATGTTACACAGTGTAGTTTCTGCGGTGCTGAACTCAAATGAGCAAAAACTGAGGGCTCCATTCTCCCTATTACCACTCAGTGGAGCATCATCATCAGTGATTTGAAGCAGTAATTTTAAGGTTAAAATATTATGAGTGAGAAAGTCTATAGATTCCTAACACCCCCTGATAGAAAGAAAATCACACTTGAGGAAGTGTGTCCTCACACTTGGGCAGATCCCTTTATGATATTTTAGTCTCGGCCCATCTGTGATTTAAAGGCAGCAAAATCAGCATTGAAATCAGCATTGAAGTCCAGACAATACGAACACGTTTTCATATTCTATTCAACTATAAAATAAACAGAATAGTGGAGTGATGCGATATTCACAGCACCCATACTGTCTCAAGAAATCTCCCATTATACGTTTTCTTTTTACTGTTTTATATTTTGACATGCGTTTAAGACTTGCTCTAGCTCTGAGAGTGGCTCTTTATGGTATTTCTGACCTAAACGGTAGTTAAAAGGCATTGATATATTAAAGATAGTTGTAGTTTGTCTCCCAAAACTGTGTATTTATGTATAAGTAAGACATAAGTCCCCCAACACCGCTGCTGCACGCATGTATCTCTGCAGCACAAATGGACTTTGCCTGAGGACTGCTCGATCTGTAAAGGCATTGTAGCCGTTTATACAGAAAACCCTGAGAATTAAAGTTTATAAATGATTAAATGAAGGATTATATTCTGTGGTTTTTTTTTTCTGTTATTACGTGTTTCTGGTTATTTCCAGGTTTTGTTGTGTGTTCTGCTTATTCATGTATCTGTGCCTTGTGGTGAACCAGAACAACCAAAAAGGAAGATGTGTAATTGCCCTTTTCCTGTTTTTATGCCAACTAAGCATCAAAAAGTGGGAGTTACTCAGGATCATCTTCAAAAAAAACAAAGCACTGCCCTGTTTTAAACAGTGCAGCACACAACTAAGACAGCAACAGCACCATGCACTGCTTACTGGGCTCCATTGGTAAGTGACTACAAACAGAGCCACACATATAAAACATATATCTCCATATTTTTATATTATTTGAGACTTAACGCTGTAATTTACACTGTGTCTAAAGTTCGTAATGAATAGACCGATGGAAAGGGTCGAAATGAGTTGTGAAACATATGAAAGGCTTTTCCTTTTCCTGTAAAGTGACAAATTTGGGGATTTTGTCGCTTTCGTTTCCAACCGATGTTTGATGATTTGTTTGAAAACTAATACTTTTTTCCTTTTTATTGCTTTTTTATAGCCATTTTATCCCTGTTTTCATATGTGAAGTCCCAAGGTATGTAATAAATATTATTACTATTAATATTTTTTAATATTACTATTTGTTTAATTTTTATTATTTAAGATGGTGCTAATTATCTGCTACATCTTTCTACTAACGTCTCAAAATATAACACTAAAGCTACCTCATTATTTCTACACTCCCTGTCCACACGAGCGCTGTGTAGTTATACGATTAAAGACTATAATCCAGCTTTGTTAGCCCCTATTCAGCCAGTTCTTAGTGCGTGTTGATCTGGTAAAAGTGGATCAGACACAGCAGTAGCTGCTGGAGGTTTTAAACTCCTCAGTGTCACTGAGAATAGTCCACTAACAAAAACATCCAGACAAAGCTAGCCTTTTTCTAACCGTGCACTCCACCTTGACTGATTACACCCCCCCCCTCTCTTCCCTGCAGACCCCACTCCTCTCCCAGTGAGGGCTAGAGCAGACGTGACCTCTGGGGAAGCTCGTCTGTTCTCTGGGGAAGATGTGACACTCGGCTGCAGTGTTCCTGATCATCCCGAAACAGAATGGAAGTTCCTCTGGTTCAGGAACGGTGTTCCTTTGTCTGTTCAAACACAGAACCTGAGCCTGAAAAATATTCCTGTCCAAAAAGGAGGGAACTACAGCTGTCGTGGCGAGAAGGACATAGACATCTGGCCGTATTCCTTAATGACAATGACCAGTGAGCCACTCGCTGTACATGTGGATGGTAGGTGGTCCCCTTTCCTTTAATTCCAGCCTCATATAAGGGACCGTGAGCTCTATTAGTTTACAAAGGAATGGGGGGAGGGGTGTCAATCATAGACTACAAAGCTATTTTATCATTTTCATCTGGTGATGTAAAAAATTACATTCACAGATTTACTGTCCTAGAACTGAAACTGTATCAAATGTGGCCTTGAAGTAGATTGCATTAAAAGAAGCCAACACAAGGGGGCACAACACTCACTTCTTTTCTCACCCTTAGGTGGTTGGACACTTCTGCAAATCCCAACCGAGCCTTTACTCATTGAAGAGAAGATGACCCTGACCTGCCGTATCCGAGGCGACCCGCTGCTGGTGGAGGTGATCTTCTATAAGGACAGTGTTGAGGTCCAGAAACGGAAGGACAAGGACTTGGTCATTCCTCGCCTTGTGCTGAAAGACGAGGGCCTTTACAGGTGCAGGGCCACGTGGGTCCAGTCCACTGAGCACCACTCTGCTCAGTCCCTCTCTGCTTATTTGCCTGTGTTAGGTAAGACATGTTAGGTGTTTATAATTCTATGTATTATGTCATCAATTTCAGGGGTCCCTAGTGGACGCTCTGGTTTAAGCATGGACTCTATCATCCTGAGATCAGAAGGTGGATCTCTGGTGATACCTGAAGCATCCGAGGCTCATTAAACCAGACCTCATTAAAGTTATTGCATCTGAATACTGTCAAATCCTCACAGAAATGTTCCAGTATGTAGTCAAAAGCCATTCTAAAATGGTGGACGAACTCCTTGTTGTTAATACATATTTGTATGTGTTGATGCATTCTTTAAAACTGGGTAGTGTTTAAACTGTTGTTTCCTTCTGTTGTTCGCAGATAAACTCAATACTCCCGTGCTGGAATTAGATTTCGATTATTGCTCTCTGAAAGGGGATAAGGTGGTCCTGAGTTGTAAGACCCAGTTAAATGTTAGAGAAGAAGGTCTGAGCATAGAATACTTCTTTCTGAAAAATGGAAAGCGGCAGGGGCCTGGCTCGTCAAGTGCAACATTCACCATCTTCAACGTGGAGGACGACGACGGAGGGGAGTACACCTGTAAAGCACGTGTTAGAGCCCTGAACCTGGAGAGACATAGTGAATCAGTGAAGCTTGAAGTCTGTAACTTTCCTGAAGATTAAAATGATCAGGACTAGTCCAAAATCACACCAAAAAAAAGGTATGAGTCAAAACGTTTCTGTGTTAAAACCCATCACAGATACATCACAATTTCTGAACCACATTATATTATGTAATGGCTTACATTTTGCTTCAGTCCTTAGATACACTATGTAGCCAAAAGTCATCCAATTTTTCACCTCAGATTCAGGCCGTTATTTGGCAATTTGTAAAGCTATTGCAACATTTCCGTGAGGATTTGGCGGTATTCAGCTGCAAGAGTCAGTGAGGTCAGGTTTCTGGAACACAAACAACACTCCGACTTCAGAGAACAGCTCCAAAGCCCAAAGAGCATACTCTTGTGTTTCATGCTTTTCTACAGGGTGAGTCAAATGTCACAAGACACCCTTTTATTTCTTTGATATGCTACATGACCACCTTCCCATTGGAGAAAACCCTTGATCCAAGATGGCGGCCATGTTCCGAACATCCCCCCTCATTTATTATAAAAGGGTGTCCCGTGAATTTTGACTCACCCTTTACATATAATATTCAAGCTATACACTCATTTTTGAAGTTGTTCACCATTAAAAGAAGCTGAACTAGCTAAGACAGGTGTTACCATCTTTATATGAACATATAGTGGCGAATATAATAATTATCCTAGGCTAAAAGGTGATTCCACAGTTTTACATACATAAGTTCATGGTGGTTTAATGTGGAATGCGGTGTTCTAGACTTGTCATAAGACTTGGTAAGTTTCTGGTACATTGAATAATTACACATCAAACCTCCAGAGAATTTAATAACCATGTAACGACAGTGTCTTTTTTTCCTAGAGCCAAGTTCCAGACCTAAAATCCTACAAGAACTACAAGATCAAGTATGTCCACTTGGGTTGAGTTTCCACAACTACTACCCCCTTTACTTTCATGACATTTGGAAAGGACTGTTCAAAGGGACTTGCAGTTGAATCATATTGGATATTTAACAATATAGAGGGGTAGGTTGCCTGATTGGGGAATCAACAGTGTACACTTTAGCCACACAGCTTGTTTCCAATTCTCTAGATGATGGATTATGCCCAAATATTCATCATCTACTATTTGGCCAGGACGGATGTGGAAACTTACCAGAGGTCATATATCATGACTGATTTTTAATACATATGCAAAATTGCCTGATTTCATATATAAAACAAAATTACTCACACAGCAACACTGTTTTCTTTATGTCATATGGATAAACGTTACGGACCATCTATAATAAACACACTGTTTCTACATTGTACAGTGCACATTAGCAAAGAGAATCCTTTCTTCGTAACAAGCCATAAAGCAATACTCATCTTAAACATCGAGCTATGTCTTAAGCTTCTAGTGATAGCTGATTACATATTTATATCAGACAGATATAAGGTTGATATTAGCTCTCTCATATAATGAATGACATTACTCAACATTCGAACATCACAAGCATCTGTAAGGTTCTTAGGCTCGGTTGCATAACACCCCTAGAGCCATTTGTATTAGACAGAGCTCTATTTTAGAGATATAATATATGCAGTAATATTCAGAGTCAGAGATTGTTTATTTATCAAAATGTCAAAGGAAAACTGAACGTTCCGAACACAGGATGAGGATAAGATATAGGGTACTCATAACCAGCCATGCAAGGCCTGTCATTGCACACTACTGCTCTGTTCTGTAGGTATGAGAGTGTAGTACTTTAATGCGTTAAAACTTGTATGAAGACATAATTCAGATTGAGAAAACAGCCAGTAATAGTTTTTTATGTAATAAAGGTGATGCATTCAGGAATTTTCTAATGAGACTCTGGAAATAAACAAATACTCTTTAATGTTTACAGTGTGTTGTGTTTTACTTCCATTGTTCTTCCAATATTCTGGTTTATTGGTTTAGTAACAGTGGAATTTTCTCTAGCAATCCCAGTCTGTTTGGAAAACAAGAATTAAAAAAAAAATGTAAATATGGATTTCCTACAAGCTTTTACACAATGCCTGCGAAAAGTATGTTTTACTATTAATTTACACCGATCAGACATTCATTCAAATTACATCCTTGTTTTTACGTTCATTGTCTATTGTCTCAGATTCACTGGCCGTACAGGTCACTTTGTAGTTCTGAAGTTACAGGCTGTTGTCCGTATATTGCTCTGCATACTTTTTGGCTCCCTTTTCCCCTGTTCTTCAATGGTCAGGACACTCGGAGCAGAGCTGAGCAGGTACACTGTCGGCGGGGGGGGGGGGGGGGGGGAGTACGATAGAGGTACATTACCATTAAATGGTCACTAAAGGTACAAACAGTGTAAATGCACCTTTTAAAAGTACAACAGTTTTAATGTCCATTTTTGTTCCCAGTTGCATTACATTCTCTTCTACAGAAGGAGAGGTGAATATATGTAACATTTCATTACAGAACTGTGTACATTTTTTAAAATATAATGAAGCTCCTGGAGATGAAATTGGGCGTATGCAAGCTACACAATTTTTATAGCTGCAATTATGATAGATTAAGGTACAGTTATGTTCCCAAACTGAAGGTACAGATGGTAGCACCACAGTGACACTTTCTCGAGCAGTGTATGATTTGGTTGGTGGATCGTACTCAACCCTGCAGTGACACTGATATGTTGGTGGTGTGTTAGTATGTGTTGCTCTGCTTCGAGTGGCTCGGACACAGCAGTGATCCACAATCCACACATGGATAAACTGCACCTTCAGGGTGAGTTAAGCTGATTTAATTGAAAATGGGTGTAGAAACCAGGAAGTAATTCTTATGTTCTGGAATTACTTTGGAATTCTAAAAGTGCTCTGAAATCATTTTGCTCTTCCTCCCGTGTTAGGACTGCTTCTGGACACCTGTGTGAAAAGATGTTAAATGTTCACAAAAAGTCAGGTTGAGTATTAAGGAGGGATCGTTATATATAAGCAAAAAAAAAAGGCAGATTCTGCTTAGAGACTGAAATTTCATCTTCAAACAGTGGCGAGGCGGATTGCAAGGAATGTTCTAGTTTTTTGTGATTCAGAGTGGATGTCAGTCAGGATAAAGCAAGAACCCAGAGAAGGTGCTGTCGTCCTCGCTGCTTGAGTAGGCGCCGTTCCAATCCCTAAGGGTCTCCACCCATACCTGATCTCCAGCAGTAAGCTTCAGGAGCACCAGGCTGGAGGCCTGATCTATGTCCTGACCATAAAGGGTGTCTCGAGAGCGCAGTTTGCGAACCCCGTTGACGACCAGTGCGGCACGCAAGGGCTTGTTTCTGACTGTCAACTGGTAGGAAAAGACATAAACCCCGGGGTGGGTGCAGTTGAACTTGCTAGTGGCAACATCGTAATGGTTTTCTCCATTGTAGAAGATCTTGTCGAAGCGGACTGGGAAGCCAGATGCTGGGAAAGACTTGCTGGGGTACAGGCCGACGCTGAATGCAGAGCGTAGCCGTCCTACAGTGTCGCCTGCTGTACCTTTCATCCCTCGAAGTCCACGATCCCCTCGTTTCCCTTGAGGACCTCTGTCACCTTTTATTCCTCTGAGACCTCTCAAACCTTTCATCCCTTGAGGGCCTCGAATTCCAGATTCCCCTTTGGCACCAGGGCTCCCAGGTTCTCCCCGTTCTCCAGGAATTCCAGGACTCCCATGCATTCCATGTTGTCCCGATGGTCCAGGATCTCCCCTCACTCCCTGTGGCCCTGGATCTCCTGGTTCTCCTTTCTGTCCCCTCTCTCCCAGCAGGCCACATTCTCCCCTCTCACCCTTCTCTCCTTTATCTCCAGTGGTACCTGGTGATCCTGGCGGTCCATCTTTGCCTGGCGCACCCTTGTCACCTTTAGTTGTGTTCTCACTGGGTTCTCCCTTTTCACCTTTGGCACCTTTGGGTCCTGGCACACCACTTGCCCCTTTCTCACCTTTGGTGCCAGCATCACCTGTTTAAACAGAAACAACCATTTCAATTTTTATCATTTGCTTCAAGTATCTGAAGTCATTGGGAGAAATCTGCAAATATACCTTTCATTCCAGCCTTCCCTGTGATGCCGGGAGAGCCTCCTGATCCAGTGCTTCCTTTCTCACCCTTTTCCCCTGGAGCATAGCATGCAAGGATTCATGTTATAAAGCAAATTATAATCTGATACATTAGTATTTTACCTGTGCTTCACAGTTCTCACCTTTGTCTCCCTTAAATCCTGGAGCTCCAACTGGACCGATAGATCCTGGGGGACCTTTGGCTCCTGGTTCCCCTTTTTGACCAGGAGGTCCTACAAAGCACCTCAAAAAGATTAGCAATTCTCTCTTTCAGATTTTTAGTAGATATTTAAGTAAGTCCACAAAATAAAGTAGCAAACAATATTTATGAGGTCAATGCTTAGACCTCTAAGAGATATGTTTAAAATCGGTTTAATTCAGAATCTCCAAACCATCCAGACCACCTGGTGACTCTATGGATTTTGGTCGAGTCTAAAGTTGCCCCGCTGTCCTATTCTACTTCACAATATGAACACACTCACTGTTTAAAAGCAGATAGCAGCTGTTTCTGAGAGCTCCACTCACCTTGGGGGCCTATGTCCCCTTTTAAGCCTTGAGGGCCTCGTTCTGGGGGGCAGCACTCGCAGAAGTTGAAGTAGCATTCGTTATAGTCCAGAGTGTAATTGTCCTGCACGGCATTAGGGGACACTGTGGTGTCCGAGTGGTAATCGACGTAGGCGGGAACTGTGGTGCTTTGCGTGAAAACAGGAATGCGTTCCTTTGGCTTGGTGTAGTCCACAATCCTGGCTGTGACTGTGACTTTGCCTGCAGTCGTCTGGACCAGCTCTCGAGGAGGCTTCTTGGTGTACTGATATTTTGGCCGTTGAGTCATCTTGATTGCACTGTAGGTTGCTGATAAGAGCAGCAAAACTACAGCTGCATGGATTGTCCGAATGTATAGCAAAGTCATATTTTATCTGTGGGAAAAATTAGGTTTAGTATGGCATGAAAATATTGATTATTTTACATATTGTTAAATTATAGTTAATAAAGGAATCAAAACGTTCTCAGAGATCCTGCTGCTCCTATTGGAGTTTTATCAACCTTAACAGTGACCCAAACTTAAGATGCTCTATATGTCCAAAGCTTTGTTGACATCCCTCACATTCTGAATTCAGGCATGTTGAAATGCATCCATTATAGACACAGTCAGTGAACATGCTCTACAGCAACCACACGAGCTTAAGGGCACCATTCCCAATGCCAAGCATTTGTTGTGTCATAAACCTCCCCCAGCATTGGACCAAAGACTACTAGAGCTGCTTTCTCTGGAGTGATAGAGGAAAATTTGATCCTTCTGGGATGAGTTGGAGTGGCGTTTGTGATCCAGAACTAATCATCCAACATCAGTGCATGACTTAACTAGTGTTCTTATGGCAGCATGCCATTAAACCACATGGAAACGTTCCAAAATCAGATATAAACTGTTTGCAGAAGAATAGAAGCTGTTAGTGCAGGAAAGGGAGACATGCTATTTATTGAAACAACTGATTTCAAAAGAACTATTTAATGTACAGGTGTCCACACCTTAGGTATTCAAAGAAGTGCAAGTAAGGTTAATAAAAGTGGGCCAAGCATGGAGCCTTGCGGTACTTTTAAGTTGTGAAACTAAGTGCACAGACGCGAGGCATTTCTCAGGGTTACACAAGCGGCCCAGTCACATTTACCTTGAGATGAAAGCTTTGAATAATGACAGCCCTGCAAATAGGGGGCAAAAGGGGTCTGAAAAAGACGAAGCAAAGGGGGTCTGAAACTTGAGGACACACTAATCTTCTAATGCCCCAAGACTGGGCCATGCGGAACCCTGCCACTGTGGCCAAGTTTCTTTACCTCTCTTGTGTATGGCGCTTTTGTGACATGGGATACAGCACCCTCATGAATCACCCCATCCAGCAGACAGCAAAAAAAAAAGGCACGACAAAAAAAAAAAAAGAACTAGGCTGGCAGCTGGACCGGGGGCAATGGGACTGGTCATCTGATATGGGAAGAATTCCATCAGCACCTACCCAACCCCAGTGAGTGGATGAGTGCCAAACCTGGAGGTTTGAGGGTTAGAGCAATGCATCAGGAGTCTGGGCACTCAACAGAAACTTTCAAAAAAAATCAGTGAGTGAATGATTTCTTCAGATTCAGTATGAAATGATGTGGACATTTGTCTGTACAGTTTTTTAAAGGTTCATTTATTCATGTTGTATGCAAAAGTGTGGGAGGCCTGGTTAAGGGACATGTTTTGGACTTAATTTGCTTAATTATCATGTTTAGCTTTTCTAGATGAAAATAAATAATTCATCCTCTGCATTTTGCTGACGTTTAAAAGTGGCCCGTGCAAAATGTATGGACCTTTTGTTTCATGTTTCATATTTAATTTTTTAAAAATGTGTTGAATTTAGCAAATTAATAAAAATCTGGCAGAAAAAGCTATGTTCCCCGTAGAGGGTGTGTTGACTCCACATTTCGAAAATACAACAAAATCTTAAGACCAGGGATGCCAAACAGTTTGCACCCCATTCCGTAGACTGGTTTTAAAGTTGCTGTTGCCCCATCCTTTAAACTTTAAAATAACTTCTCAGACGAGGAATCAGTATCATTCCAATCTATTTGGTGTCACTCCAAGAAAGCTTTTGCCCAAAAGAGCACCGATAATCTCAATCACTCGGCACGGCCTAAACCCGAGCTGGTTTTAGAGGAAAGAGCTTATCTCCCAAAGCATTGGTTCAGGTTAAAAATAAAGGTTACTAATAGCAGTCATTTAAAAAGGGATAAAAAGTCCAGCCAGATGTCAGCGACCACACTCTCGGCTGTTCCTCGAGTCGCTGAAAGCTACATCTCTCAGACAGGAGAGTGTCTGATGCTCTAAACACAATCATATGTGGAAAGGGTCATCTTGATTTTGTGCTTTTGATGATTATGATTGATTTTGTAAGTGAATAAAGTTAGCGTATCTTCTACAGACAACAAATTTAAATATGTATATGACAAGTCTGTAATGTAATCAACTGCATGAATAGTGTTTGCATAGGTCTCAGTTTATGCTTTTATAATTTATTCTGCAAATAAACAGCGATCAGGCTTTATAAATGATTAAAAACCAGCCTTCTGACTGGCCTGGGTGATGCTTATTGTGTAAACACCCAAATGTTGGTCGACAGCCCTAATTAAATAATTAATAATTATTTTGAGATGGACATATATTGGATGCATAATAGTGCACAGTTTTATAATGACCACAGAGGAATGAACATGAGCAGCTACAAATGAGCTTTATCTCTGGAGTCATGGAGCACCAGAATCAAAGCACTCACAGTTTCTCACATACTCACTCACATTTAGGATCTGTCCCACAAGGGGGTGCTAGAATGCTTTACATCTATGACATGTATCCTTGTTACTCTTTGTGTTGGTAGTTAATGTCTTGGTGCACAGCAGACCAAGAACTACATAAAACAAGGACACATCTGTTTCATTCAGTTATATTCGGACTGAGCTGCAATGACACTCAAATGTTTGAACATTAAAAATGACACCAAATCTGCCTTCATGTTTGCTACTTTTAATAATTTAATTATTAATGCAAAGCCAAGTTAATGAGATACACTTTACAACGGCAACTTTCACAAGCAGATCTCAATAATGGCAAATGACAAGATAGAGGTAAAATGTAAATCTGCAAATGTAAATAAAACTTCATTTACTAAGACCCAATAATTACTCACATATCTCACAAGAAGTTGTGGCTTTAAATCTAACTCTGTATTAATGCTATCACCTTGACCTGCTAGTGTCAGCCCACGATTCAGTGGCTATAACCTCAGTGCTCACTTTACCTCTCTCCGTGCACAGTTGCGGTGCCTCACTTAGCCTCCTGCCCCCCCCCCCCCCCCCCCCCCCCCCCCCCCCCCACCCCCCCCCCCCCCCCCCCCCACCCCCCCCCCCCCGGATACCCCTCTACCCTCAGCCTCTTCCCCCACACCCAAAAAACCTGGGATAGACTCAGGGTCCATTATAGGAAAAAGAGACTGTGTTACAATCGCCACAGCCCCCAGTCAGACACAGCCCAGTACACAGGCTTCCGGTTATGAGGATCCTTTGATGGCGAGGTTTAAAGTTGCACCTAAAAAGCGGAAGCTAGGTACGAGTGCACTCATTCTGCACGACCGATCTGAGGTGTCATTGGAATTCCATTTTCCATACATTTTCCGATGTTTGACATCTCCAGGACTTTAATGGGAAACGAAACATACCACAACAGTAAACATGTTTCTTGTCAAAATTGTGTATAACAATTTAATTTGGTCATAACGGACTAGGCCTGTAATGGGTGCTGCCCAGGCTTCTTGATTTCATCTGTGTAGGGTCATTGAAGCTGTTACAAGCATCAGTCTCAGAATGGCAGTGTAAGTTTGCTCTTAAAGAAACACTAGGTAGTATTTTACGTAAAACATTGTAATGCTCCACTGAGCTGTTAAAGCGAGAACAGAGAGTGTCATTGGCTCAGCACTGCAGAAACTGCGCTATGTAACTTTGGGTGGAGGGTAGGAAACCATCCCTTTCACTTTAATTGTACTGCTCTGCTCTATAAAACAGTGGTACTTTTTCGGTTTGCTTTTGTACTGATTTAGTTTAAAAACAAAATAGATTTACAAATCCATATTTAATTTTTATCTAAATGAAGGTCCCAGGTTTTCAGACTGTGTTTGTAGTAGCAGGGTGGAGGGTTATATGCGGGTATATATTGGCAGGTAGTAGGGTTTGTGAGCTACCTGAGCCTGAGGTGTGTTTAGTGTCTGGTAGAGTAACAGCTCAGGCTGTGCTCCAGTGGTAAGCTCTTAATGGAGCTCACTGTGACCCCGTAAAGAAAGGAGTGGCTGTTGCAGCACTTGTGCAAAAAGCCTCTTTCTCCTATTTTCAACCTTTATTCTTTTCCTCTGCTTCCCTGCGTCTGCCGGGAAACTGTCAATACACGATTAACCCCTTTTACTGCAGGAATGTCAATAGAATTGTTAGGAAAAGTAACAAAAAAGGTCAATAAATACGTCTTATTTAAACATTGTTTTATAGTTTGTAACAATAACCAAGCTCTGCAATGTCGCTGTTCTCTTTCTTCTGCGTCTAACCTCTTTGTTTGTGCTCTCACTTATAACACATGTCCCGCTCTGAGATTGGACAGATTCAGACGAGGGGGCGGGGCAATTCTAAAGTCTCCGCACTTGACATCAGAAGTGGAGCATAATCGTAATGGCTCAATTATCCCATGTTTTCTGACTTACGCAGTGTGCGGGTTGGTGGGCTCCAAATTATTGTTTTAAATTTTACTGAATAGCTTTTAATCATTTTTTTAATATTTAATATTCTACTTTATAATTTCTAATTGTTTTTATTTTATTTTACTTTTTAAATTCTATTGTAATCTTATTTTTATTTTCCAAGGTCAAGTCTGACCTGGGGCGGCACGGTGGCGCAGCAGGTAGGTGTCGTAGTCACACCGCTCCAGGGACCTGGAGGTTGTGGGTTCGATTCCCGCTCCGGATGACTGTCTGTGAGGAGTGTGGTGTGTTCTCTCTGTGTCTGCATGGGTTTCCTCCGGGTGACTGTCTGTGAGGAGTGTGGTGTGTTCTCCCTGTGTCTGCGTGGGTTTCCTCCGGGTGACTGTCTGTGAGGAGTGTGGTGTGTTCTCCCTGTGTCTGTGTGGGTTTCCTCTGGGTGACTGTCTGTGAGGAGTGTGGTGTGTTCTCCCTGTGTCTGCGTGGGTTTCCTCCAGGTGACTGTCTGTGAGGAGTGTGGTGTGTTCTCCCTGTGTCTGCGTGGGTTTCCTCCAGGTGACTGTCTGTGAGGAGTGTGGTGTGTTCTCCCTGTGTCTGCGTGGGTTTCCTCCGGGTGACTGTCAGTGAGGAGTGTGGTGTGTTTTCTGTGTCTGCGTGGGTTTCCTCCGGGTGCTCCGGTTTCCTCAGTCCAAAAAAAAAAAAAAAACACACATTGGTAGGTGGATTGGCGACTCAAAAGTGTCCATAGGTGTGAGTGTGCGTTGCCCTGTGAAGGACTAACGCCCCCTCCAGGGTGTGTTCCTGCCTTGTGCCCAATGATTCGAGGTAGGCTCTGGACCCACTGCGACCCTGAACTGGATAAGCGGTTATAGATAATGAATGAATGAATGAAGTCTGACCTTCTAAGTCTGATCTTGGAGGTGTGAGATAACATCACTGCAGATTTCTTTAAACACTGTAAGCACATCTTTTACACAGAGCTTTTATTATGAAATGAAAGCCCTGAACTTTTTATACCACCTTAAAGGAACACTAGGTAAGTATACTACACCCTTCAAACGTTACATAGAGCAGTTTCTGCACTGCTGAGTAGCAATGACTTAGGCTCTATTGTCCCTATTGTCTTATTACATGTCAGTGGAGCATCACCATGATTTTGATGATGTAATTTTAAGGTAAATAAATACTACCTAGAGGTGTTTTAAGAAGAGTT
>NW_027101091.1:115247-122661 GCF_029633855.1 Hoplias malabaricus | reverse complement strand
TGCTGTCGGCTGGATGTTTTTGGTCGGTGGACTGTTCTCGGTCCAGACACTGAGGGTGTAAAAACTCCAGCAGCACTGCTGTGTCTGATCCACTCTCACCAGCACAACACACACTAACACACCACCACCACGTCAGTGTCACTGCAGCGCTGAGAATGATCCACCACCACATCACACCTGCTCTGTGGGGGTCCTGAGCACTGAGGAACAGGGGAGAGGGGGCCCCTCAAAGTATGCAGAGCAACAGGTGGACTACAAAGTGCTCCTGTGTGGTCAGTGGAGCTAAGAGCAACAACAATATTCTGATACGACTGTGTAGCGTCTTTGTTTCCTGGCGGTCTGTGAATCCCTAAAGTCAACTCACTCTTCAGCGATGGGCTCTAACCCAAGCGTCTGTGCTGCTGTGTGCCCACATCTTAACACCCTGCATTCGTCTTAATTCAGTGAGGGTTTGTTCAGTTCATCAACCTCAAGCCACACTGCTTCACCCGATACACTCTTAAGATCAAACATCAGAAGGCCACTGTGGCCACCGTAATGAAACCAAATACCAATATGTGGGGGATTCTCTTTCTCTCCTCCCAGCCTTTTGTCATACTTTGGTCAACCATTGTCTTACATCATCGCAGTCGTAGACCCGACTCGGCCCAGACGTAAGTGCTCCGTCTGGGATGTGGGAGGCACGATGGTTTGGTCGGCTGAACCCGTGTTAGCCGAGACAGTGCTGGTAGACCAGAGTGTGGGAACAGTATTTAACTCTACAGAATAAAAGTCTCCGGTCAGAGTGGGAGCAAAAGAGCGCACGTGTCCACCGCTGAATAATCAGACAATCAAAGTAGTGCTTTAAGCGATTTATACACGACACGTCCAGTAAAGAAGTATTAAACGCTCCCTACGTTGGGAGCTGTGGAGCGTGGGACTGTGTTCTCTGGAGTGAATCCTGATCATGTGAGAGTTGGAGGGGTGTTTATGATCCAGAAATAATCCTCCAACATCAGCCCCTGACCTCACTAATGCACTCGAGGCTGAATGCCATCAAATCCTCACAGCAATGTTACATACATCTGGTGGAAAGCTTTCCAGGTGTGAGTGAGTAACAGGTGTGTTTTGTGTGTGTGTGCGTGTGTGTGTGTGTGTGTGTGTGTCTGTGTCTGTGTGTGTGTGTGTGTGTGAGTGGCTGGGCGAGTGTGTGAAACTGTCCACAGGTGTGTGTGTGTGAGTGACAAGGTGAGTGTGTGAAACTGTCCACAGGTGTGAGTGTGTGACACTGTCCACAGGTGTGTGTGTGTGAGTGACAAGGTGAGTGTGTGAAACTGTCCACAGTGTGTGTGTGTGAGTGACAAGGTGAGTGTGTGAAACTGTCCACGTGTGTGTGTGTGAGTGACAAGGTGAGTGTGTGAAACTGTCCACAGGTGTGAGTGTGTGAGTGACAAGGTGAGTGTGTGAAACTGTCCACAGGTGTGAGTGTGTGTGAGTGACAAGGTGAGTGTGTGAAACTGTCCACAGGTGTGAGTGTGTGTGAGTGACAAGGTGAGTGTGTGAAACTGTCCACAGGTGTGAGTGTGTGTGAGTGACAAGGTGAGTGTGTGAAACTGTCCACAGGTGTGAGTGTGTGTGAGTGACAAGGTGAGTGTGTGAAACTGTCCACAGGTGTGTGTGTGTGTGAGTGACAAGGTGAGTGTGTGAAACTGTCCACAGGTGTGAGTGTGTGTGAGTGACAAGGTGAGTGTGTGAAACTGTCACAGGTGTGAGTGTGTGAGTGATAAGGTGAGTGTGTGAAACTGTCCACAGGTGTGAGTGTGTGAGTGACAAGGTGAGTGTGTGAAACTGTCCACAGGTGTGTGTGTGTGAGTGACAAGGTGAGTGTGTGAAACTGTCCACAGGGTGTGTGTGTGAGTGACAAGGTGAGTGTGTGAAACTGTCCACAGGTGTGAGTGTGTGAGTGACAAGGTGAGTGTGTGAAACTGTCCACAGGTGTGAGTGTGTGAGTGACAAGGTGAGTGTGTGAAACTGTCCACAGTGTGAGTGTGTGTGAGTGACAAGGTGAGTGTGTGAAACTGTCCACAGGTGTGAGTGTGTGAGTGATAAGGTGAGTGTGTGAAACTGTCCACAGGTGTGAGTGTGTGAGTGACCAAGGTGAGTGTGTGAAACTGTCCACAGGTGTGTGTGTGTGAGTGACAAGGTGAGTGTGTGAAACTGTCCACAGGTGTGTGTGTGTGAGTGACAAGGTGAGTGTGTGAAACTGTCCACAGGTGTGAGTGTGTGAGTGACAAGGTGAGTGTGTGAAACTGTCCACAGGTGTGAGTGTGTGAGTGACAAGGTGAGTGTGTGAAACTGTCCACAGGTGTGAGTGTGTGAGTGACAAGGTGAGTGTGTGAAACTGTCCACAGGTGTGTGTGTGTGAGTGACAAGGTGAGTGTGTGAAACTGTCCACAGGTGTGTGTGTGTGAGTGACAAGGTGAGTGTGTGAAACTGTCCACAGGTGTGAGTGTGTGAGTGACAAGGTGAGTGTGTGAAACTGTCCACAGGTGTGAGTGTGTGAGTGACAAGGTGAGTGTGTGAAACTGTCCACAGGTGTGTGTGTGTGAGTGACAAGGTGAGTGTGTGAAACTGTCCACAGGTGTGTGTGTGTGAGTGACAAGGTGAGTGTGTGAAACTGTCCACAGGTGTGAGTGTGTGAGTGACAAGGTGAGTGTGTGAAACTGTCCACAGGTGTGAGTGTGTGAGTGACAAGGTGAGTGTGTGAAACTGTCCACAGGTGTGAGTGTGTGAGTGACAAGGTGAGTGTGTGAAACTGTCCACAGGTGTGAGTGTGTGAGTGACAAGGTGAGTGTGTGAAACTGTCCACAGGTGTGAGTGTGTGAGTGACAAGGTGAGTGTGTGAAACTGTCCACAGGTGTGTGTGTGTGAGTGACAAGGTGAGTGTGTGAAACTGTCCACAGGTGTGTGTGTGTGAGTGACAAGGTGAGTGTGTGAAACTGTCCACAGGTGTGAGTGTGTGAGTGACAAGGTGAGTGTGTGAAACTGTCCACAGGTGTGAGTGTGTGAGTGACAAGGTGAGTGTGTGAAACTGTCCACAGGTGTGAGTGTGTGTGAGTGACAAGGTGAGTGTGTGAAACTGTCCACAGGTGTGAGTGTGTGAGTGATAAGGTGAGTGTGTGAAACTGTCCACAGGTGTGAGTGTGTGAGTGACAAGGTGAGTGTGTGAAACTGTCCACAGGTGTGTGTGTGTGAGTGACAAGGTGAGTGTGTGAAACTGTCCACAGGTGTGAGTGTGTGAGTGACAAGGTGAGTGTGTGAAACTGTCCACAGGTGTGTGTGTGTGAGTGACAAGGTGAGTGTGTGAAACTGTCCACAGGTGTGAGTGTGTGAGTGACAAGGTGAGTGTGTGAAACTGTCCACAGGTGTGAGTGTGTGAGTGACAAGGTGAGTGTGTGAAACTGTCCACAGGTGTGAGTGTGTGAGTGACAAGGTGAGTGTGTGAAACTGTCCACAGGTGTGTGTGTGTGTGTTGCTAATGTCCATTACTCAGAGCAAGAAACTGAAGTACCAGGCTCTGACTGAAACATTAGTTTTTGGGAAGACGCTGGGGCATTATGGGAAATGTAGTGCTCGTAGTAAATTCACGTGGCATGTCCTGTAGTTCTGCTCAGGATTCAACTGACTTTTCACCGCCGTGATTTAATGGACCACAGCAACATTTTCCTGAACTCCGTGGGTCATGTGATGTATGTCTGCTCTCCTGTTTTTAATGATTGACAGCGCTGGATCAGACCTCGCTGCTGTTGTCTGTTGCAGCATGGAGAGAGTGTGTGCTCAGATGAATATTCAAATAGCTAAAAGGAACATGAAACTGATCCGTGTCATATAGTTTTAAAAACATATGCAAAATGAGAAGCGTCGGTCTGCAGATGACCCACTTTTCTATTGAAATATAGAATCCAGAGTCCATTTCATCTTCAATCATCGACTGAGCTTAAGTAAACACATCCTTGCCTCGCCGTATAATAGAGAGAAGCACAAAAACTGAAAGGGCGTGGTCACTCCGGACCATCGGCTAACGCTGGTGTGTTGATGGTTAATGACTTGATGCGGTGTGGTTCTGAATGGAGCGTTTCTCTTTACTCTTCTCACTGTGTTTTACATTAGATGATGAAACATTTCAGTGAGGATTTGATGTGTCCAGACCTCAGAGCATTCAGTTCGCTCGATGGTGGGGGCTTTATAACTCTGTAGCCTCATGTGCAGCTGCTCCAGAGCATCCAGAGCAGAAAGTACACAAGCTAATTGTGCACCATTCAAAGTCTGTGTCCACAACAAGTGAGTCATAGGGTGAATCCCAGTTCTTCACTTCACACCCACCTTTTGTTTCAGAGTGTTTTTGCCACTTGGAACTTAAAGTTACGGTGTGTAGTGGTTAAAGTCTTCTTTTTGTTTGAAACTTCCCGTTCCACCTTAAATGCTGTAGTAGCCATAGGCAATAGAATGTAATTGCTTCATCATTTAAGGTGGAATTGAAAATTCTAAGAAACACCTTCCATGTTTTATGCTTTTTAAGACGTAAAGGGACCTAATGCATTACATCTACATTAAACTAAGATAAGGGGCGGCAAGGTGGAGCAGCAGGTAGTGTCTCTGTCACAGCTCCAGGGTCCTGGAGCTTGTGGGTTTGAGTCCCACTCCAGGTGACTGTCTGTGAGGAGTGTGGTGTGTTCTCTCTGTGTCTGCATGGGTTTCCTCTGGGTGACTGTCTGTGAGGAGTGTGGTGTGTTCTCTCTGTGTCTGTGTGGGTTTCCTCCGGGTGACTGTCTGTGAGGAGTGTGGTGTGTTCTCCCTGTGTCTGCGTGGGTTTCCTCCTGGTGAATGTCTGTGAGGAGTGTGGTGTGTTCTCCCTGTGTCTGCGTGGGTTTCCTCCGGGTGACTGTCTGTGAGGAGTGTGGTGTATTCTCTCTGTGTCTGCATGGGTTTCCTCCGGGTGACTGTCTGTGAGGAGTGTGGTGTGTTCTCTCTGTGTCTGTGTGGGTTTCCTCCGGGTGACTGTCTGTGAGGAGTGTGGTGTGTTCTCCCTGTGTCTGCGTGGGTTTCCTCCTGGTGAATGTCTGTGAGGAGTGTGGTGTGTTCTCCCTGTGTCTGCGTGGGTTTCCTCCGGGTGACTGTCTGTGAGGAGTGTGGTGTGATCTCCCTGTGTCTGCATGGGTTTCCTCCTGGTGACTGTCTGTGAGGAGTGTGGTGTGTTCTCCCTGTGTCTGCGTGGGTTTCCTCCGGGTGACTGTCTGTGAGGAGTGTGGTGTGTTTTCCCTGTGTCTGCTTGGGTTTCCTCCGGGTGACTGTCTGTGAGGAGTGTGGTGTGATCTCCCTGTGTCTGCATGGGTTTCCTCCTGGTGACTGTCTGTGAGGAGTGTGGTGTGTTCTCCCTGTGTCTGTGTGGGTTTCCTCCAGGTGACTGTCTGTGAGGAGTGTGGTGTGATCTCCCTGTGTCTGCATGGGTTTCCTCCTGGTGACTGTCTGTGAGGAGTGTGGTGTGTTCTCCCTGTGTCTGTGTGGGTTTCCTCCGGGTGACTGTCTGTGAGGAGTGTGGTGTGTTCTCTCTGTGTCTGCGTGGGTTTCCTCCGGGTGACTGTCTGTGAGGAGTGTGGTGTGGTCTCCCTGTGTCTGCGTGGGTTTCCTCCTGGTGAATGTCTGTGAGGAGTGTGGTGTGTTCTCCCTGTGTCTGCGTGGTTTTCCTCCGGGTGACTGTCTGTGAGGAGTGTGGTGTGATCTCCCTGTGTCTGCATGGGTTTCCTCCTGGTGACTGTCTGTGAGGAGTGTGGTGTGTTCTCCCTGTGTCTGCGTGGGTTTCCTCCGGGTGACTGTCTGTGAGGAGTGTGGTGTGTTCTCCATGTGTCTGCTTGGGTTTCCTCCGGGTGACTGTCTGTGAGGAGTGTGGTGTGATCTCCCTGTGTCTGCATGGGTTTCCTCCTGGTGACTGTCTGTGAGGAGTGTGGTGTGTTCTCCCTGTGTCTGTGTGGGTTTCCTCCAGGTGACTGTCTGTGAGGAGTGTGGTGTGATCTCCCTGTGTCTGCATGGGTTTCCTCCTGGTGACTGTCTGTGAGGAGTGTGGTGTGTTCTCCCTGTGTCTGTGTGGGTTTCCTCCGGGTGACTGTCTGTGAGGAGTGTGGTGTGTTCTCTCTGTGTCTGCGTGGGTTTCCTCCGGGTGACTGTCTGTGAGGAGTGTGGTGTGGTCTCCCTGTGTCTGTGTGGGTTTCCTCCAGGTGACTGTCTGTGAGGAGTGTGGTGTGATCTCCCTGTGTCTGCATGGGTTTCCTCCTGGTGACTGTCTGTGAGGAGTGTGGTGTGTTCTCCCTGTGTCTGTGTGGGTTTCCTCCGGGTGACTGTCTGTGAGGAGTGTGGTGTGTTCTCTCTGTGTCTGCGTGGGTTTCCTCCGGGTGACTGTCTGTGAGGAGTGTGGTGTGGTCTCCCTGTGTCTGCGTGGGTTTCCTCCTGGTGAATGTCTGTGAGGAGTGTGGTGTGTTCTCCCTGTGTCTGCGTGGTTTTCCTCCGGGTGACTGTCTGTGAGGAGTGTGGTGTGATCTCCCTGTGTCTGCATGGGTTTCCTCCTGGTGACTGTCTGTGAGGAGTGTGGTGTGTTCTCCCTGTGTCTGCGTGGGTTTCCTCCGGGTGACTGTCTGTGAGGAGTGTGGTGTGTTTTCCCTGTGTCTGCTTGGGTTTCCTCCGGGTGACTGTCTGTGAGGAGTGTGGTGTGTTCTCCCTGTGTCTGCGTGGGTTTCCTCCTGGTAACTGTCTGTGAGGAGTGTGGTGTGTTCTCCCTGTGTCTGCGTGGGTTTCCTCCAGGTGACTGTCTGTGAGGAGTGTGGTGTGATCTCCCTGTGTCTGCGTGGGTTTCCTCCAGGTGACTGTCTGTGAGGAGTGTGGTGTGATCTCCCTGTGTCTGCATGGGTTTCCTCTGGGTGACTGTCTGTGAGGAGTGTGGTGTGTTCTCCCTGTGTCTGTGTGGGTTTCCTCTGGGTGACTGTCTGTGAGGAGTGTGGTGTGTTCTCCCTGTGTCTGCGTGGGTTTCCTCCGGGTGACTGTCTGTGAGAAGTGTGGTGTGTTCTCCCTGTGTCTGCGTGGGTTTCCTCCGGGTGACTGTCTGTGAGGAGTGTGGTGTGTTCTCTCTATGTCTGTGTGGGTTTCCTCCGAGTGACTGTCTGTGAGGAGTGTGGTGTGTTCTCTCTGTGTCTGTGTGGGTTTCCTCCGGGTGACTGTCTGTGAGGAGTGTGGTGTGTTCTCCCTGTGCCTGTGTGGGTTTCCTCCGGGTGACTGTCTGTGAGGAGTGTGGTGTGTTCTCTCTGTGTCTGCGTGGGTTTCCTCCTGGTGAATGTCTGTGAGGAGTGTAGTGTGTTCTCCCTGTGTCTGCGTGGGTTTCCTCCAGGTG
>NW_027101091.1:105247-110247 GCF_029633855.1 Hoplias malabaricus | reverse complement strand
CAGAGTCCACTTTTTCTTTTTAATTTTTTTTTTTTTTATTTTTTTGTATTTTTTTTTGATTTTTTTTCTGTTTCGTACTAATACATGGCGCAGATGAATGGAAAATGTGGACAGAGGAACGGAAGAATGACTGTTGTATTAATTAAAAATGGACAGAGTGATCAGAATGGATGAAGATGAGTAAAAAAAAAGATGAATGAATTACAGGTAATAATGTTTATAACAATAATAATAATAATAATAATAATAATAATAATAATAATAAATTGCACTTATATAGCGCCTTTCACAGATGTAGATGGACTGATGGAATATTTAACTAATAGAATAAACAATAGTCTGAATTATCAATGGATGGATGAATGATTATTTTAATGAATGAATGAATGGATGAATGAATGGATGATTGAATTATGGTAGAATATATGTGATGAGGGATGGATAGATGAATGAATGGAGGGAGAGATGCTGGATGCATAATATCTATTATATTAAATTATTATTTAATGAATAGAATACATATATGGATGGATGGATGATGGATGGATGGATGATTTAATGATGATAGAATGAATAAATGGGTGAATGTGTGGACAGATGAAAATATGTGTAGACTGATGGAGGACTGGAAGATGATGACAGAATGAATGGGTGAATGGATGAATGGACGATGGTAGGAGTGGAAGGTTGTATGATGGATGGATGATGGCTGAAGTGAAGGAGGGTAGATCAGTGGATGAATGGATGTATTGTGGTGGATGAATGGGTGAATGCGTGTGTTATGGTTGTGGTGACAGTTTGTGAAAGTGATCTCTGCTGTTCGTGGCGTTATTTAAAGGAGTGATGTGATCATGTCACTGATTTGTCGAGGTGATCCTGCTCCTAAAGCAGATGCATATTTAGTATATGCAAATGTTGAATATTAGCATAAGATCCATGGGTAAATGTGGTCTGTGTGGATTCCTGATTTCAGGGGTGGGCCGCGCCACCACAGAGGAGCGTTTCACACAGCCGCAGCGTCCTGATGCTCAGCCTCAATGGCCCTTTTCATCACCAGCATCTCACTTCCACCCGGACCCCAGCGTCGGGACAGACCCGAGAAAGAGAATCTGTGTAGTCTGCCTCAGAATGTTTTCCGAAACTGAAATAGTCCACAAAAAAAAAGTGGCTCCACGTTTTCGGGTCTGAACGAAAGTGGCGTGATGTGTTTGGATCTAATCCTCAGCAGAAAGTGTTTGGATTTGTTCGGGTGTGACCACAACTGAGGCTAAAGACTACAAGATAGAAGGCAGACGCGTGTAGAGGTGGACAAGTAAAACTGGAAGTAACTGTGACTTAAAACAAATCCTGACACTGTCCAGTACCCAGTTGATGACCGGCAGGATACAAATAACCACAGTAAAGTGTCTGAAAGAGTTGTAGCTGTATATGCATTTAAAAAGAGAAAGTGTGAAATAAAGACTTGAATTTAACAAAAACTGCACAACAACAAGATATTAGGCAATTTCAATAATTCATTGTCTGTAACCCTTATCCAGTTCAGGGTCGTGGTGGGAGAACACACCACATTCCTCACAAACAGTCACACAGAGGAAACCCACACAGACCCACACCAGGAGCGGGACTCGAACCCACAACCTCCAGGACCCTGGAGCTGTGACAGAGACACTACCTGCTGCACCACTGTCATACGTCACTGTGTAAGACACTGTCTATTTAAACTGATCATTAATTAATTACATTTAAATCTATAGGAGTAAGTGTTAAACTTGAGAATAACAAAAAAATATCCAGTCTACAACTTTTGTAAACTTCATGATTTAATTTTTATAATTATGTAAATACATGTAATAACAACAGTGGCTAGAGTGAGATGTGTGAGTGATCAAACACACACACACACACACTCCTTCCATCGGGGGAAGAAGAAGAAGAAGTAGAAAGGGCTATCTGCCATCTCCCAAAGCATTGTGGGAAACCACCTTCTACAACCTCACCCACCACTCCAGAGCAATCGTTACAGATGCTCGCAGTGGCTTGAGTGTCCTCTGGTCGGCAGGCAGCACTCAGCTGTGGTTTCTCCGAGGCACTTACACTCCTCCGAGTGGCCATAACTGCCCAAGATGATACAGTCGGCCTCTGCTTTCCTCTCTTTTACAGACTTCCTGTGATCGTCAATCCTGAAACCAAAGAGAACTGGGCAGGAATCGTGGCTAGAGACGCTAACCTCAAGGATACACTAATGCAGGAAAAGCTCCCCGCCACATGCCTCCAGTACCAATGGCACCCTTGCATTAAAGGCAATGGCATCAATAATTAAGCGCTGATTGGGTTTAATATTTAATGGTGGCGACATGTAATTTACACTCGCCGACCAGAAATCACAAGCTGGAGGACAGAAATAAACAAGCATCGTCTGCCTTTGTAACACGAAGACCGTTCGGTTCCATTCACTCCTTCAGTCTAATGACGATGTGCAATTATTTGTCATTGCAGTGTACAACCAAATGTGTCTTCCACGTTTAACCTGTGTGTGACAGTGAACACACACCCAGAGCGGCGGGCAGCCATCCCCAATGCCCGGGTAGCATTTGAGACTTCAGTGCCTTGCTCAAAGGCCCCTCAGCCGTGGATGTTCCTGTCGGGGATCAAACCAGCAACCTCCCGGTACCAAGCCCGGTCTCTAACCATTAGGCCAAGGCTGCCCCCAGTCTCTTTACTCACAGAAATGTGGATATCCTAAGGTAAGACACCCCTTATAACCATGGGCCCAGCTTGTGTACGTTCATTAAAGTATAAGAAAGGAAGAGGGAGCTCTGGAGTAGCTGCACATGACGCCTAGTTCACTGTACTCAATGCTAAGTGTGGGCTAGAGGGATAAACACTCCCAGGGTATTGGGTTGTGAAGCAATGAGACCCCTTTCTCTATTAATTGAGAACACATTTAATTTGAAAACTAATCAGCACCTGACTAATAACACCCTCCAGTGAATGTGAACATCACTTTGGGAATCTGAGCCCACCACCCCACACACTGTGAAACAAGACCCACCCAGTCACTTTCTGTGGGATGGTCACAGTCTGAAAACATGGGATAAAATGAGCTATTTCAGTTTACTCAGCTTCTGAGGTCAAGTGTAGAGACTTTAGTATCGCCCCGCCCCCTCGTCTGAGTCTGTCCAATCACAGCGATGGACCCACGTTTATGTGAGAGCACAAAGACGAGTTTAAACGCAAAACAAAACCCACACGAAGTGCGCTGAGAAATAAGAGCACTGAGTAAAAACGGAGAAGAAAGAGAACAGAGTGAAAACGGCTAAAAAACCAGAGCTTCTGCTCCTCGCTCCTCACTGCTGTGCGCTCGGGGTCGGGGTGAACAGCGAGCGGCTCATTATCATTTAAAGGAACAGGTGCTGAAAGCGGGCGTTCTGAACAGGGGCTGTTTACACAGGGGGGAGAACACTGCTGTGGGGTTTGATCCTTGTGATGTTTTGACCAAAGCAGGTCACAGATATTTCATTAAGACATAGAACATATCCCCTTTAATGATGAGTTCAGGATTCTCTTTCAGGTCTGACATGACCTCAACGCCTCTGGGTGAAAGAGTATAAGAGTTTCAGTGCTTTAGAGAAGAATGCAGATGAAGGCCTTTGCCTATAGCTTTTTAAACCCTAACACTAACACAATCCTGAACCTAAACTCTGGCCCTGATCTTAACCCTAACCTTAAAGCTGGCTGAGAATCAACAAGAAAACGTACTGATAACCTGATCGTCTGTAGATATCATTAACATATGAGCTGAGAGCTTTGTGTGGAATGCTGACAGGCTGCAGACACAGTGTTCACAGTGCACCACTAGAGGGGGATATGGAGTGTGCTTTTAGCAAAGGAAGAGAGAGAAAAACACAAAGCTGGAGACCACAGAGCTGAGGTATCACTTATTTTTAAAATGTCTGGTTTTGTGTGTGTGTGTGTGTGTGTGTGTGTGTGTATCAGTGCAGAAATAGCTTAAAAAACACACACCTTCTCTCAGCATGACACTTCCTCCGTGGCAAACCAGAGTCATCCGGCTCGTGTGGCTTCATCTCCTTCAGAGGGAGGTTTAGAGAATGTCCTCTTAGTCCTAATTCTCTAAACTACACGTTCAACAAGACGTTCTAGAAATGGTCCCATTATCATCGTCGTCCCCAGTTGTTATTAACAGGTTCCGTGTCCAAACTGTGCTTCTTTATTTTTCTGGTGTTGCTCTGAAGCCACACACATATTTTAACCTCCATATTTAACACCCAGTTAAACAGCATGAGTCCTAGCAGTGAATGGACAACAGGGTGGCACCTGGGGTTCTGGGTGAAGCCCTCTCCTCGGAGACAGTCTCCTCTCCTGACTGTCTGTGAGGAGTGTGGTGTGTTCTCTCTGTGTCTGCGTGGGTTTCCTCCGGGTGACTGTCTGTGTGGAGTGTGGTGTGTTCTCTCTGTGTCTGCGTGGGTTTCCTCCGGGTGACTGTCTGTGAGGAGTGTGGTGTGTTCTCTCTGTGTCTGCGTGGGTTTCCTCCGGGTGACTGTCTGTGAGGAGTGTGGTGTGTTCTCCCTGTGTCTGCGTGGGTTTCCTCTGGGTGAATGTCTGTGAGGAGTGGGGTGTGTTCTCCCTGTGTCTGCATGGGTTTCCTCCGGGTGACTGTCTGTGAGGAGTGTGGTGTGTTCTCCCTGTGTCTGTGTGGGTTTCCTCTGGGTGAATGTCTGTGAGGAGTGGGGTGTGTTCTCCCTGTGTCTGCGTGGGTTTCCTTCAGGTGACTGTCTGTGAGGAGTGTGGTGTGTTCTCCCTGTGTCTGTGGGGGTTTCCTCCAGGTGACTGTCTGTGAGGAGTGTGGTGTGTTCTCCCTGTGTCTGCGTGGGTTTCCTCCGGGTGACTGTCTGTGAGGAGTGTGGTGTGTTCTCCCTGTGTCTGTGGGGGTTTCCTCCAGGTGACTGTCTGTGAGGAGTGTGGTGTGTTCTCCCTGTGTC
>NW_027101091.1:80247-102747 GCF_029633855.1 Hoplias malabaricus | reverse complement strand
TCAAGCCTCTCTTTCCCTCTCCGCCCCAAAAGCCACTTTATGGTGCTGTTTACTAGTGAAAGCTTTCAGAGATCCTCATCCAAAACACTGTGACTCCTCAGAACTCCGTCCAGCTTCTGAGACGCAACCGAGGGCAGATGGAGAGACGGAGGAGCTCCAGAGTGAGTAAAACCACCCTCGACACCTGTGTACGGAGGAGGGTGGAGTACCCTCAGCCCATACACTCACAAAATACACTAAATACAGAAATCAGAAGCAAAGAGCAAGAGTCGCAGGTCTCACTGCCTTCTGAGCTGCGTTTCCGAGAGCATTTGATAACATTCGGCATCATAAACACCACTCTATCTCCATCACCATTACAGAAGACAGGCCCAGCTGTGTGGACTTCATGCTCCTCCAGCCCCTACGTGACCTTGTGCACGGTGTCTTTAGGCTCATGTACAGCTGCTCCAGAGCATCCCAT
Organism: Hoplias malabaricus; assembly: GCF_029633855.1. Classification (NCBI taxonomy): domain Eukaryota; kingdom Metazoa; phylum Chordata; class Actinopteri; order Characiformes; family Erythrinidae; genus Hoplias; species Hoplias malabaricus. The sequence goes on along the minus strand of NW_027101091.1, from coordinate 102,284 downwards.
TCCTTTCCATGCCTCTGAGAAGAGACTATACAAGGTGTGTCAGGTCTCCGTGAACCTTTAAACCTCTGTTCCTCAGAGGAAACTGGAGAACTGTGGAGAACGCTAAGAGAAAAGGGCCGTTTACGATGAGGGAAGTGGCCTTTTTTTTCGCGGTGGAAATGTGGCCGACCTAAATGCTATGCTTAGGATCATAAACTGAACTATAGGTTTATGTATAAAGGGGCGTGGTGGCTAAAGTAAACAGAGTTAAACACTTGAATGTGCTTCAAGGCCTTTCTCCACTTCCCCGAGACGTTAGTTCCACAGTTGTTTTTCCAATTCTGACTTCCAGAGGACGACAACAGAGTCTCCCTCGCCAGAAAAAAACACACAGGAAAACAAACACCCCCACACCACTGCGGTCAGTCCAGTCTGTACACACACCACAGGCCAAACGTGCACACACACTCTAATGGGGGCCATTTTAAATATATTTTACAACAAAAATATACAGTTTGTTTAATGACATGTCATTTAAAGGGGATTTCCTTTTTCACCTCAAGGGGAATGAAGACGGCAACCCATACACACACACACACACACACACACAGGTTTCTAAAGATTCCCCAAATGTAAATTCATATATTCATTCATTGAACATAACCAATTCACCCAGTCACTCACACATTCACACCTGTGGACAGTTTCACACGCTCACCCAGTCACTCACACACTCACCCAGTCACTCACCCAGTCACTCACACACTCACCCAGTCACTCACACACTCACCCAGTCACTCACCCAGTCACTCACACACTCACCCAGTCACTCACACACTCACCCAGTCACTCACCCAGTCACTCACACACTCAGCCAGTCACTCACACACTCACCCAGTCACTCACCCGGTCACTCACACACTCACCCAGTCACTCACCCAGTCACTCACACACTCACCCAGTCACTCACACACTCACCCAGTCACTCACCCAGTCACTCACACACTCACCCAGTCACTCACACACTCACCCAGTCACTCACCCAGTCACTCACACACTCAGCCAGTCACTCACACACTCACCCAGTCACTCACCCGGTCACTCACACACTCACCCAGTCACTCACCCAGTCACTCACACACTCACCCAGTCACTCACACACTCACCCAGTCACTCACCCAGTCACTCACACACTCACCCAGTCACTCACACACTCACCCAGTCACTCACCCAGTCACTCACACACTCAGCCAGTCACTCACACACTCACCCAGTCACTCACCCAGTCACTCACACACTCAGCCAGTCACTCACACACTCACCCAGTCACTCACCCAGTCACTCACACACTCAGCCAGTCACTCACACACTCACCCAGTCACTCACCCAGTCACTCACACACTCACCCAGTCACTCACACACTCACCCAGTCACTCACCCAGTCACTCACACACTCAGCCAGTCACTCACACACTCACCCAGTCACTCACCCAGTCACTCACACACTCAGCCAGTCACTCACACACTCACCCAGTCACTCACACACTCACACCTGTGAACAGTTTTACACACTGACCCTGATTTGTTATTTTTGCTCTTGAGCTCCCCCTGCAGGGTGTATTTCACTTTTACAGCAAAGTCATGAAATCAAGGGGGAGGTCATGTGTTTCAGGGTGGTTTCCTACCCTTCTGCAATGTTACACTTTGCAACGTGGCCTGGGGATGTTTTGTCACTGGGGATGTGCTCTTATTTTTGAAAAAGCATTGACTTTGCTGGAAATAAACTAACACATGGAAAGCAGCTTACTTCTCAAGTAAATGGCTGCTCTGAGGTGCTTTATCAGCTGTTCCTTTAAATGATAATGAGCCGCTCGCTGTTCACCCCGACCCCGAGCGCACAGCAGTGAGGAGCGAGGAGCAGAAGCTCTGGTTTTTAGCCGTTTTCGCTCTGTTCTCTTTCTTCTCCGTTTTTACTCAGTGCTCTTATTTCTCCGCGCTCACTGTGTCTGTTTTGCAGCGTTTAACCTTGTCTTTGCGCTTTCACATAAATGCAGGTCCAGCTGTGATTGGACAGACTCAGATGAGGGGGCGGGGCCATTTTAAAGTGTGCACTTGACTTTAGAAGTGGAGCAGAATCAGAACGACTCTTTTATCCTGTATTTTCTGAGTCAGGCAACACACAGAACACTGACTTGGGTGGATTTGTTTCACAGTGTGTGGGTTGGTAGCCTCCAGCTCCACACATTTATGCACTAGTACACTGAACAGGTGATTAGTTCACAATAGGGATCACCTCAAGTCAGAACTGAATTAAAAACCTGGTCAAACCTTCTGTTTCCTGTTAATGAACATGTTTTTATATTGCTGTCGTTATAAAATACAATGTGGATGTTTGTTTGTACAGAGTTAGTGTCGCTTCCAGGTTTTTGGCGTGCAGTGTGTGTACTTATCTGCAGGAGTCCGCCAAAGCCTGGCTGGAGATGACCTTCTGATTGCATCTGTCCGGTGTTACGACTATTGTTCGACGAAACCTCTGTGGGTGTTGAGGAGAGAGACGGAGAATAGCAGCGTGCACTCTGGGCGTGTAAAAACTGACCAAAACCAGCAGCGTGATCAAAGCCAGCGTCCTGCTCTCGGCCACATGGCTCGGAGCAGCAGGAAGCCGTGCTGCCGGAGGTAGCTACGTCCACAATGGCCTGGGTTTCTTTTCCTGTGCGTGGAGCGTATGTCCACGGCTGCAGCGGCTTTCACTTCCCAGGGGGAGTTTTTCTATACGATGCTGGATTGCAGGTTTTCATACGCTGCAGCTCACGGATTATAGGTTTCCCACAGAGATTATAGGTTTGTGCGTGGATGTGAATCGGGGTTTGTTGTCTTAAAGAGTGACAATTGACCGAGTAATGAATAGCTCGCCATCGCCTGAATAAACCAGCCATCATTTTAGCTCTTCTGAAATCGTTCTGATTGGTGTGGAAACCGTTAAAGAGGCAGAGGGAGGTTCGATTGTCAATGCACTATATTTTTGGGCCCATGGCGGGAGTTGGGACAGTAACAATGAGGACGTAAGAGGGGAGGAGGATGAGATACTAAGGGATAGTTAGGATGAATGGTAAAGTGGGTATTTCAAAGATTTCTGTGTAAATCACAGACTGAGATGTGGCACTGTTATCTGCAGAGGGTTTAATAAAGCGGTGATAACAGTAACATCTCAAATTATATAAATACAATTATTGCAGACACAGAGAGAACAGACCACACTCCTCACAGACAGTCACCTGGAGGAAACCCACGCAGACACAGAGAGAACAGACCACACTCCTCACAGACAGTCACCCGGAGGAAACCCACGCAGACACAGAGAGAACACACTACACTCCTCACAGACATTCACCCGGAGGAAACCCACACAGACACAGAGAGAACACACCACACTCCTCACAGACAGTCACCCGGAGGAAACCCACACAGACACAGAGAGAACACACCACACTCCTCACAGACAGTCACCCGGAGGAAACTCACACAGACACAGAGAGAACACACCACACTCCTCACAGACAGTCACCCGGAGGAAACCCACGCAGACACAGAGAGAACACACCACACTCCTCACAGACAGTCACCCGGAGGAAACTCACACAGACACAGGGAGAACACACCACACTTCTCACAGACCAGGTCCCTGAAGCTATGTGACCCAATGCCGCCCCAAAATATATATATTAAACAAGTAATAACTAACATTAATAATTGTTTTACGTTCTATGAATGATTTCAAAAGACTACAATAACTAAATAATTAATAATTTAATAATTAAATTGTTTTCCTGCTCTGCATCATCGATGGACACAGCCCTCACAGTCAGACCCATGCAAAGAAAGCAGAGAGAAAGAACCATATCTTTGTTTAAATTGAAACTGCTGTAATGACATACAGAAGGACTATTGTGACCATAACGACAGGGTAGAGGAACTACTTTGATCTTCCTCAATAACCTTTCCATGGACGATGCTTTAATACCTGAAAATGTTTAAGGAGGCGGAGGAAAGGGAGGAAAACGAGGAGAACTTTAAACCACGGTCCTAACACTCATAATCTATATGGTTTCCTGAGTGTTAAGTTCCAAACCTGATCCCGATCTCTCTCTCTCTCTCTCTCTCTCTCTCTCTCTCTCTCTGTGTCTGTCCAGGGGGATGCGGTTGATGCAGCTGTTCTGCTCTGTGCTCAAAGCCATATATGTAATTTGTGTGTTTGGAAAAAGATAGAGAGAGAGAGAGAGATCAGAGAGAATGAAAGAAAAAAGACTGTGCCCTCCACCTCCTGTTTTTGTTACTCTCTCTGTCCCGTAAGAACAGGACTCTCAGAGTGATCTCTGTAATTCTGACCAAAACATTTCATAACGATGTTGTGACACAGATCAAACACAAAACAGCTGTTTGCAGGTGGATTTCCTTTGAAATCAAGGGCATTAAAGAAACACTAAATAAAATGCTGTATGTTTGCTCCTGGGCTCCCCCTACAGCTGCAGAGTGTTATTCATTTTTACAGCACTGTTCTGAAATTAGGGCAGCAGGTAGTGTCACAGTCACACAGCTCCAGGGACCTGGAGGTTGTGGGTTCGATTCCCGCTCCGGGTGACTGTCTGTGAAGAGTGTGGTGTGTTCTCTCTGTGTCTGTGTGGGTTTCCTCCGGGTGACTGTCTGTGAAGAGTGTGGTGTGTTCTCCCTGTGTCTGTGTGGGTTTCCTCCGGGTGACTGTCTGTGAGGAGTGTGGTGTGTTCTCCCTGTGTCTGTGTGGGTTTCCTCCGGGTGACTGTCTGTGAGGAGTGTGGTGTGTTCTCCCTGTGTCTGCGTGGGTTTCCTCCGGGTGACTGTCTGTGAGGAGTGTGGTGTGTTCTCCCTGTGTCTGCGTGGGTTTCCTCCGGGTGCTCCGGTTTCCTCCCACAGTCCAAAAACACACGTTGGTAGGTGGATTGGCGACTCAAAAGTGTCCGCAGGTGTGAGTGTGTGAGTGAATGTGTGAGTGTGTGTTGCCCTGTGAAGGACTGGCGCCCCCTCCAGGGTGTGTTCCCGCCTTGCTCCCAGTGATTCCAGGTAGGCTCTGGACCCACCGCAACCCTCAACTGGATAAGGGTTACAGATAATGAATGAATGATTGAATCTCCTGAAATTAAGTGGGGAGGGGTGGTGGTTTCCTACCCTCCTCCAAAAGTTACATAGTGTGGTTTCTGCAGTGCTGAGCATGGAGTAGCAACGACATAGGCTGTACTCTCCAAATCACAGCTCAGTGGAGCGTCACAATGATTTTGAAGCTGTGATTTTACAGTAAAAATACTACTTAATGCTGCTTTAAGAGGTCCTTCTGTGCTGCAGTAACAACCTCTACTGCCCTCTGCTCTGGGATATTGCAATACTGTTATAAAGATTAGAGAGTACTCAGGTATGGGAGTGTCAGGCACTGATGTTGGAGGGCTAGTTTTGGTTCACAAACCCCATTTTAACTGATCCCAGTGCAGCAAAGAATGCAGTTCTCCCATACTTCATATGTTCAATGTTTGACACCGAGCATAGTGGCCTTAGGGTCATATGCAGCTGCTCCAGTGCATCGTATTTAATTTCACACCATAAATCAGCTTAATACAGTCATTTATAAAGGTGTCTACACACTTTTGGACACTTTTATCAGCTCCAAAGAACAGTTTCAATAAGGATTCTGTACTCATTTATGACCCCACTCAAACTACTCGTGACTGACCCCTTCTTTGCCCCGTCCAGTCGAAGTACAGTCCCCAATCGATCACACCTTGGTATCGTAGGCCTCTTGCACATTTGGTCAGACATTACAGTGACCAAAATATTGTTGCTAATGTCTCTTTAATAGTGCCCCATGCTGAATCCCTGATCCCTGCACCTTGCCGTATGGCCAGAGAGTGACCCCTGTTTGGCCACTACGACAGAAAAACAGGGAGCCTCATTGTCTCCCAGCGCGTCTCTCGTGTCTCTAGCAGCTTGGCCGTGGCGCGTGCCTGACCGCAGGACCATCAGGAAAGAGCTACTCACTACTTAAGCACAAAGACAGGGGTCACGACCGCACGCTTGCCCAGACGGACCTGCTGCCCGCCCCGATGGACCCACACCCCCGCACAGCTGGGAACTCTTCCCTTGAAATCCAGCCTTTGGCCTCTGACCTTGAACTTGACCTCGTTCTGAGTGTGTCAGCATGAGCCGACCCCTCCGCGACCCCCAGAAGATGAAGACCACTGGACTGAGAGGGGGCTGTGGTGGTAATGGCATTGATTAGAGAAGGGCGGTGTGTCGTGGTGTCATTAGTCTTGCTTCTTGACCGCTGCTGAAAAGATGGATGAAGGTGGAGGGCACAAAGTGGTCCTCAGAAGTGAAGGGGCAGGGTGTGAGATGATGGTAATGGTTTTTAAAGGAGGGATGTTAGTGCAAGTCGACTATAAGTTTTAGGACTGGATGATTTAAAAGCCAATAGGCGTCACCTCTGTTTAAGATGGAGGTAAGAAGGAGTTGTTGGGATCGAATGAAACTATATGATGTATGTAAGTTATATTTATGGAAAACTATCCTGAACTGAAAGGAAGCTCTAGTCATGCAGGTTCCCTACGGCATTCTGCAGCATATTTACTCACAGATGTTGCAGCTGGGCCTGTAGATCCTGCACAGTCATAGGTTGCTGAAGCTGACATCCCAGCTGGTCAGCAGTTATGGGGATACATTTGGCGACAGCCTGCAGTCTGGCAGAGACATTCCACCTTGCTGTGGGTGTGTGAGCATTAACCTGCTAAAAATGCCAGTTGGAAGCCCTGTCATGAGAGGAACCCATGTGGTCTCAGGACGTCCTGCAGATAGAGCCGAGCTGTCAGTCTCCCTCGTATCACTACTAGAAGTGACTGACTGTCGTAGAAGCATCCTCCCCAGATCACAGCAAAGGCAGGATTAAAACGCTAAACTCAAGGCCTCTGTACTTGAACTAGTCTGCTGTCGGATCCCAAACAGAACCTGGATATTTCACTTAAGCAGATATGGTTCCAGTCTGTAGCAGTCCTGGATTTTCTGACCAACCTTCTCACAGCTTGGTCAGAATGACCTCAATGGCAGCTATTGATAGAAATTATCATCCGGCTCGTCATAGAGGCTCGTCTAGCAGTCAGCGATCTTTTGGCAAAGGTACACTCCCCAAAAGTAGCTTCTGAGAGTCTTTTAGTAGGACACAAGGGAAAACATTTATACGCACTCCTGTGGCAAGACCACACCTGTAATCGTTTACGCATCGAGACATAACGGCATGCAGTTTCCAACATTTCTACAAGGGCCCATTTTTTCATGTACCATATATGGACAGATAAAGACAACACATCCACACTTCTTATTGTGCCCAACAACATCTACTTCTGAGAAGGGTTTAGACGGCATACTGGAACACAGCTGTGAGGATCTGATGGCACTGAGCCACGAGAACATAAGTGAGGTCAGGCCTCTGAAGTTAGATGATGCCAACAGCTGTTTTTAATCTTCTGGATCACAAGCACCACTCCAGCGTGTCCCAGAGGTATTGGATTGTGCTCACTCCAGAGAACACAGTTCCACTGCTCCACAGCCCAATGCTCGGGGGCTTTATACTCCTCCAGCCATCACTTGGCATTGAGCATTGTGAACTTAATCTCGTGTTTCTACACTCACTTTCCATTTTATTGTCTCCACAGACCATGCAGGATTAGCGCAACACACACTAACTGAAGAATTACAGAGTGCCTGTGTGTGGTCAGTGGAACTAGTGAAAAGGATAATGGTCATTTTAATGTTATGGCTGATTGGCGTAGACTCTAATAGCAAAAGTCGATGCTGGTTCAGGGCTGTAAGGGGACAAGAGGGGAAAATAAATCCCTCTCACTCTTACAGTGTCTGTGTGAATGTGTCTGAACGGCAGGCCGTAACGTAAAATGAAGTGAATGGTGCATGCTCTCCAGAGAATCTCACTTTAATGGGACAGTGCAGGACATTAGCAGAGGCTAGCACTGACGGTGTGCATTAATATTTTAAAGCAGCACATGCAAGGACAATGTGTTTTGGACCTCTTCGGATGTAATAAACATGATTAGATGTTACAGTGCAGTACGGACCCAGTGCAGTACCAATCCAGTGACAGTGTAGTATCGACCCATTGACAGTGTAGTACTGACCCAGTGACCGTGTAGTACCAATCCAGTGACAGTGTAGTATCGACCCATTGACAGTGTATTACTGACCCAGTGACAGTGTATTACTGACCCAGTGACCGTGTAGTACCAATCCAGTGACAGTGTAGTACCGACCCATTGACAATGTAGTACCCACCCAGCGACAGTGTAGTACCCGCCCAGTGACAGTGTAGTACCGGCCCAGTGATGGTGTAATACCCACCCAGTGACAGTGTAGTACCCACCCAATGACAGTGTAGTACCCACCCAGTGACAGTGTAGTACCGACCCAGTGATGGTGTAGTACCCACCCAGTGACAGTGTAGTACCAATCCAGTGACAGTGTAGTATCGACCCATTGACAGTGTATTACTGACCCAGTGACAGTGTAGTACTGACCCAGTGACCATGTAGTACCGACCCATTGACAGTGTAGTACCCACCCAGCGACAGTGTAGTACCCACCCAATGACAGTGTAGTACCCACCCAGTGACAGTGTAGTATCGACCCAGTGATGGTGTAGTACCCACCCAGTGACAGTGTAGTACCAATCAAGTGACAGTGTATTACTGACCCAGTGATAGTGTAGTACCCACCCAATGACAGTGTAGTACCCACCCAGCGACAGTGTAGTACCGACCCAGTGATGGTGTAGTACCCACCCAGTGACAGTGTAGTACCCACCCAATGATAGTGTAGTACCCACCCAGTGACAGTGTAGTACAGGCCCAGAGAGATTTCAGTACTGACACAGTGACAATGAAGTACTGACCCAGTGACAATGTAGCATCAAATACGTGACTGTGCAGTACCTACCTAGTGACAGTATAGTACCAGGCCAGTGATAGTGTAGTACTGACCCTGTGACTGTGTAGTACCGACCCAGTGACAGTGTAGTACTGACAGAGTGACAGTGTAGTACAGGGCCAGTGATAGTGTAGTACTGACCCTGTGACTGTGTAGTACCGACCCAGTGACAGTGTAGTACTGACAGAGTGACAGTGTAGTACAGGGCCAGAGAGAGTGCAGTACCGACCCACTGACAGTGTAGTACCGACCCAGTGACAGTGTAGTACTGACAGAGTGACAGTGTAGTACAGGGCCAGAGAGAACGCAGTACCGACCCAGTGACAGTAAAGTACCGACCCAGTGACAGTGTAGTACAGGGCCAGAGAGAGTGCAGTACCGACCCACTGACAGTGTAGTACTGACAGAGTGACAGTGTAGTACAGGGCCAGAGAGAGTGCAGTACCGACCCAGTGACAGTAAAGTACTGACCCATTGGCAGTGTAGTACTGACTCAGTGACAATGTAGTATCAAATAAGTGACTGCAGTATCTACCCAGTGACAGTGCAGTAGTATTATATGGAAGAGTGCACCACTGGAATATTACACTACTCCTCTCTGTGTCCCAGTGGCAGTGTTTTTGCGCATCATCGGCGCTCAGAGCTCCATAAATCAGCGTCTTGACACGCGTCCAGTCTCCTACTGTTCGGTTCTCCTGTAGAACGATGGTGCCGCCGGTACTTGATCATCCCTGTCTCTCAGAGCAGATGTGTCCGAGATGATCACAGACAGCAGCAGTACCCTCTTCCTCTGTACCAACTTCAACACAGACGCAGACAGCAAAGCAGGCGCTGCAGACGGTGCTGGTAATCGCTTCCAGAAACTCTGCTCGATAACGCAGTCCTTAACAGCTGAACTTATTTTTCACTTCAGTGACAGGCATCAGCCTCCCCCAGCAGAAACACACACACACACACACACACACACACACACACACACACACACACACACACACATACGTCACCTTTGATCCAATTTACACCATATGCCTCCCAGGAAAGATAGATTCAGGAAAGAAAGCAGTGGAGGAAGTGTATACCGGCACGTATATGTGTGTGTGTGTGTGTGTACTCCCTACACCCCATGTCAGTTTGATAAGCTCCACTGGCCAAACTAACCATTTCACCCTGTTCTTCACCGCTCAATTCTCAGTGCTGTGCTCTCTGTCCACTCTGTGAGACACTCCTCACTCGTTGGTCCACCTTGTAGATGTAGAGTCAGAGACAGTAGCTCATCTGTCGCTGCACAGTGTGTGTCGCTCGTCCTCTAGTCCTTCATCAGTGACACAGGACGCTGTCGGCTGGATGTTTTTGGTCGGTGGACTGTTCTCGGTCCAGACACTGAGGGGTTTAAAAACTCCAGCAGCACTGCTGTGTCTGATCCACTCTACACCAACACAACACACACTAACACACCACCACCACAATAAATGAAGCTCCAGAACTGACACAAAGGTTGATAATTACAAGAATACTTCTACTTTGTTCTTCACACTCGCTCACAAAACAGCTACTGCTTTAAAAAAATAATTTTAAAATAAAAAAAAATCCTAACGTGTGAGAAGAGAAATCATTTGAAATAATAATAATCTCAGGCCTAAGACGTTTGTAGAGAACTGTATGTGGAAATATAAGTAACAAATATTAGGCAAATACATGACGCCATTTCCAAAGAATGCATAAAAACAAGTGTGTGTGTGTGTGTGTGTGTGTGTGTATTTGTGGACGTGTACATCTGCATATATGGCTTCTTCATTCTTCATACTACTTTGATCTGTTCAGCTCTTCCAGGGATCTCTGAGAGCTGGTGGTGTGGTCTGGTTGTTTGTGCGTGCGTGCATGTGTGTGTGTGTGTGTGTGTGTGTGTGTGTGTGTGTGTGAGATAGTGTTTGGTTCCAGGCCCTTGCGGTGCAGCATAATGGCGGCTAACATCTCTTTTTTTTTTCCCTGTGACTTCACTGTAAAAATAAAGATGAGTTTGAGATAGAGGTTGCCACATGGACACATTTACGCAGAATCGACAATAGCTAAACCACAGAGTTTTGGCTAAAATAAATCCCCCTGAACACCCCCACCCCCTCCTTCTTCCCACCAACAGTCAGACGGTTTATTCCCATTTTGGATCCCTCATTGTTTTTGCTCTGTATAAACTGCTCCATGTGCAAAAAGACTTGTGCTATGATTTTGACTTTGTGTGTCTCACAGAAACCCTGAGATAAGTTAAAGCTACTGCTGGCACTTCAGGGCAGTGAGGGGGGGGGGGGGGGGGGGTGGTTTACAGGCACACACACACACACACACACACATCAAGCTCTGACCAATGTAAAAATAATCACGGCAACTAATTAATATCCCCATAGACCTTCTCTATCAGAGGGAGAATGAGCGGAGATGTGTGTGATGAACAGATGTGTGGGAGCAGCTGCACATGAACCTAAGGTCACTGTGCCCAATGCCAAGTGAAGCCTAGAGTGGAAACCCTCAGACATTGGGTAGTGCAGCAGTGAAAGCATCTCCTCTGTCCTGTGCTCCATCCAATACATTTGGGAATCATCTTAATCATTCCCACAGAACGGTTCCTAACCCCGCTCCGTACCGTTCAGTGCCCATTGTCCCAGTTTCTCTTTCCATTTTTCCGAATCCAGAGCAGACAGAGCACAGTATCTCATAATAATTATGTGAGTTAGCATGCTAATTAACTGGAGAACTATTAGTTTTTGTGTGTGTGCAGAACAGAACAGACTAATGTTACACTCGTGAACACCACACATTAAGGAGGATGCCTGCAACAGGAGGTGTGTCTTAGCTACAAACATGTCATATACTACACATCTGTAAAAACATAGAGTTGGTTGTACATTTGCTCAAAATAACTTTACGCAGAATAACAACGAACATAATTTCATTTAAAGGCAACACTTACGATTGTAATCAAAAAACACTTTATAAAACACAGTAGATGTTTCCTCACCATGTGCTGCCCTCCAGTTTGCGCTGGGAAACCGGTGTAGTGTGTTTACAAAGCCCCAGTGTCTGTAAATGGGTACAAAAACAAACAGTCTCGGTCCAGTTTGCTAGGCTGTCTCTCTCTGCTCATGGCAGAGAAAAGCATCTGTTTTTTTTTTGACAACAAAAAGAGCTCCATACATTTAAAAGCATGAACTGAGATGAGGATATCGCCCTATTCCTGCTCCGTAGATAGTTAATATTGACTTATTTTTTGCTGTTTTGCATCTCTTAAGGTGGAAATGTCTCCAAACTTGCTAAACGGCTAACTGCATTAGCAACAGTGCTACGAAACTAAACAACTCGAGTTACTGTGGGGATTCAAACAGTGAATAAACACTTACAGACTATTTACACTTCAGCCACAAACAAACAACAGTCAATATTCTCCCTCAAACACACGGGTCCACCTTAAAAAACACGGAGCTTCTGAACGTAACCAACCCAGAGAGAGCTGTGTTTCCGCACAATGGGTGATGTCCCCTTTAAGCCCCTCCTATAGAACACTTCTGTGGCCCTGAGTGCGGTTCACTAACAGTGCTCAGAAAACCAGGCTCAGGAGTCTGATAGAGTTCCGCGGCGAACCAGTACCATGTGGAAAAACCATCCCTCCACAGAACCGTTCGGCCCTGCAGTGGAGAAGAGGCTAAAATTACACCCTGACCTCCGTGATGCCATCAGGGCCTTCACGTCTTCATAGCAATGTTCCAGTGTACTATTAACTTATTCCTTACCATGTTAGGAAGATGTACCGAGGTCACACACACACACACACACACACACACGTGCTATGTGAGTTGACGAAGGTTCTGAGATGCGAACGCTACCGCTGCCATCAGGGTGGGCTTAGAGGAGGGAAAGAGCCGAGCCCATCAGCCATCATCTCCATTGATTTATTAATGTCAGTGCAGCTTGGGCCGCTAATAGAGTTTAGATCCAGGAAGTGAGTTAATGTAGCTGACAGCGATACAGGAATGTAATATCCCTGGTGAACAGAATAATGACTGCTCTCTATCTGTGCTGTCAGTGAGGGACTGAATAAATCAATGGGAGCTTCAGCGCAGCCCACTGAGTGCAGCCTACGACAGGATCATCGCTTCCTTATGAATTTACTGAAGCTGAAGCATGTGGCAAAAAGTTATTATTTTCTTGTGTCTTATAGTGCGTTAATATTAAGGTTACGTCTGGCACCCGACAAATTTCTCCTGCTCGTTACTGGACTGAGCGTTGTCTGTCAGTCGCTGTTGAGATGGTGTAGTGTGGTGTGAGTGTGTGGGGTGTGAATGTTGATGCAAACAGGTTAAAAGACTATTGGCTCACTAATGGAAAACAAAGCACAAAGAGCTCTTATGAACACATACACATACACTTTATAATGACCTTACAGGTGCCCTTAGTCCTGCAGTGACCAACTGGAGCCCATCTGTTGCTCTTCATTATTTGTAAGCCCCCCACACACCAGGTATTAAGAGTGGACAGAGAGTGGACACAGGGTTTAAAAACTCCAGCAGTCTCTGCTGTGTCTGATCCACTCTACACCAGCACAACACACACTAACACACCACCACCACGTCAGTGTCACTGCAGCGCTGAGAATGATCCACCACCACATCACACCTGCTCTGTGGGGGTCCTGAGGAGCTGAAGACCAGGGTGAAATTGGGCTACAATTCTGTGCAGAGCAACTGATGGACACCAGTAACTGTAATCTGTGAATGTAGAACTGCAACGCGCCTCTGTGTGGTCAGTGGAGTAGATGAAGTGTCCAGGGAGTGTTGTCTGAGGTCACACCTGCTCTGTGGGGGTCCTGAGCGCTGAGGAACTGGGGGAAAGGGAGGTAACTAAGTATGCAGAGCAACAGCTGGACTACAGTCTGTGATTGTAGAACTACAAAGTGCTCCTGTGTCGTCAGTGGAGCTGAGGGAATGGACAGTGAATAGAGAAACACAGAGGTAGTTTTAATATAATGGTTGATATCTTAAGTACTTTTTTTACTCTGGCGTCCACTTTAAAGGTTGTGGTGGGTGGGGGCTTCAAATGAAGGTCGTTTATGGGCTCTAGTATGTTCAGACACACACACACACACACACACACACACACACACAGCATTTACATTACTGTGCTGACTGCCACCCAGAGAGCCAAGGTGTGTGGGCCAGGAAAACCACCTCTCTCCAAACTCAGACACACACACACACACACACACACTACAATGAAGATGCGACAGAGCAGAAGGGCCTGTGAATTAATGAATGAAAGTTAAGTGAATGAATGAAAAGTGAAAGTGAATGGAATAAACAGAAAATGAAAAAGTTAAACGACAGTAAAAGAAAGTATTAGAGTGTAAAAATGTGGTAGAGAACACACACACACACACACAGAGAACCACAGTGTAGAACTAAACAACCGTGCGGTCAGTGAGGGGAAAAAGCCTCTCGTTTTTGATGGTTAATAAATGCATGAGTTGTACATTTATTTTTGCCTCTTTCATCATGAGATGCATTGCTGGGGTTGCCAAAGCCTTCCGCAAGTTTCCTGGCTGCGCTGCCAAAAGACACGCGCTGCAAAATAAATACGGAGCTGTTAAAAGCGCCCTCGCTCTGAACGACTTCCTCCCCTCGACACGGAGCTGGAAATGAGAGATTAGTGATAAATATTTGGTCTAAAATGGACTTTGTCTAAAGGGTCAGAGTGTGTCATCGAGTCTGGCGCGACCACAGTAACACTGAGCTAAGACTCTCCTGGAGAACTCACACTGACACGGCCTTATTGTGGTGCTGAGTGTGTGTGTGTGTGTGGTGCTGCTATGAGTGTATCAGGCACAGCTAGGTACACACGTCAGCACTGGGCGTCCCTGCGGTCCTAAACTGACCACCGATGATGATGTAGATGGTGAGACAGCAGTCGTCTACCTAGTCTTCCAGTTACTCTGCATACATTGTTTACTCCTTTCACTCAGGACACCCACAGAGTGTTAGTGTGTGTTGTGCTGGTGTAGAGTGGATCAGACACAGCAGTGCTGCTGGAGTTTTTAAACCCTGTGTCCACTCTCTGTCCACTCTGTGAGACACTCCTCCCTCGTTGGTCCACCTTGTAGATGTAGAGTCAGAGACAGTAGCTCATCTGTCGCTGCACAGTGTGTGTCGCTCGTCCTCTAGTCCTTCATCAGTGACACAGGACGCTGTCGGCTGGATGTTTTGGTCGGTGGACTGTTCTCGGTCCAGACACTGAGGGGTTTAAAAACTCCAGCAGCGCTGCTGTGTCTGATCCACTCTACACCAGCACAACACACACTAACACACCACCACCACGTCAGTGTCACTGCAGCGCTGAGAATGATCCACCACCACATCACACCTGCTCTGACTCCAGGGGTTCAGACCTTTGTAGAACAAGGTGAAAAGGGGGCTAACAAAGTATGCAGAGCAACAGGCAGACTACAGTTATTAACTGTAGAACTACAACAGTCACCTGTAAGGTCTGTGGGGCAGATCACATGGACAGTAAGTGTAGAAAGGAGGTGGTTTTAATGTTATGGCTGATCCGTGTATACATTATCATGCATCATTTTAGGATCTGTGTGTGGAGTCTGTACGTAGTTACGCTATTAATTCACAGTATTTGAGTAGTGTTTACGTCCAGGGGTGATGTTCTGCCAGACAGCGCCGAGTCCGGGCCTGCGGCCATCTTGAGCGAAGTGCACGGAGGGATGGACGCTGCATTAGAGGACGAGATCTGTGGTCACTCTCACTCCATCTCCCTCTCTCTCTCTCTCTCCCTCTCTTCCAAGTGCTTAACTGAGAGAGGTAAGAGACCACACTGGCCGCAGCCTGAGTCCTTGTGCCCCGAAAACCACATCTGACCACCAGGACCTCAGGGAGACCACTCTCTGATGGAGGGGAAAGGATACAGGGTAAAGAAAGAGCGAGAGAGAGAGAGAGAGAGAGAGAGAGAGAGGAGAGAGAGAGGGAGAGGTGAGGGCCGTGGCCTCATCGCAGGCTGATGGAGGTATTAAGATATTAATTGCTTTTTGACATGATTTGGTTGTGGGAAGAGGGGCAAGTTGCGGCTTTAAACCGAGAGCCACAGAGACTATAAAGGAGAAGGGCATCGTCCTCGGGTTGTGGACAGTGCTGCTGTTCATGAATGTGAAATCTGAAAGGGGTGAGTGGACTATAAAAACAATAATGGATTAAATTAATAACATGTTTTTAGCATATTTTGCACTGCATATAATACTTGACCCTACTCAGCTCTACACTCTCAGAAAACAGGCACCGTACTGAACTGTATATATATGATAGTGTATGGTCATGTTCCCTATCTGAATGTACTGAATATAGGCCTCGTTACATATTTCCTGAAAGTGTTCATTTTCCAATACAACGGCTGGTGATATTGCAGTCCGTCATCAGTTCAGACAGATCAGTAGAGTTTGTTCCTTCCTTGTTGCGGCGTCCAGCTCTTGCTGGATTCTTTCGTCGGCCACCGATCCAAAGAGCGTTTGAACCTCTTCAAAAGACCACGGCGTCATTTTACGAGCTGCCGTCGTGAGTCGGATAAAAACAAACGTGATCTCTGCTGCAGCTGGAGATTTTACAGATGGAGAGTTGGTGCTGGTCGTCTGCGTCGCGTGGCGTAGAGTGACGACTCTCTCTGGACGATCAGCGCTCTGCAAGGTTTACACGCCACGGTTTAGTCCCTACTCGACTCGCTCTGAACCACGAGAGAACAGCCACTAAACAAGAACCCGCTTCCAGAACCAGGACCTGATTCACCTGGTGGAGGAGAGAAAACCTGAAGAGAAAAGTGCAGGTACCGAACAGTGGAAAAGTGCCGACATTTAAACCATCAATAGCAGTGAACACACACACACACACACACACACACACACACACACACACGCGAATGACCACATTAGAGTAACATTCCCCATAGGCCTTTGTGCAAATTAAGGGATCAGATGTAATCCCTGTGTCTCCTTCATCCTTTGAATAATAACTGAGTTAAACCCAGTTCATAAAGATCCAGCTGCTGATCTCTTTAATGACCACTAACACATGTTCTGAGATGCTCTGCTGCTTCTGTAACAGTCACAGAAAGCCTACAGTCTCTGTCCATAGACTGCCAAAGTACATCTTCAAGGCGAGGGGCTGTAATGTGTATTTAGTCCTTGAAGTCACACAGTGAGATCATACAGTGGTTAAATTACAACGCAGAGTTTTGTTGACATTCAGAGTATAAATTTTACAGCGCAGTGAACTGGTAAAGGCCTAACTTTGAAAGCATCCTTTAACATTTATAATTCATCGCACGTCGACAAAGTACGTCTCTCATTAAAAATGGAAGGAGCATTTACTAAGAGTAAATATCATAATGTAAAATCTTTACCCGAGGCTTAAGCACAGCGCAACTGTGACTCTGCTGACGCTGCAGCTTTGGCAAATCAGAAACTGGGAGGACGCTCGCGCTCCAGAGGCAGGCACTTTACAGCTCGCCGGGCCCCGCTTCTCATTAAAAGGAGCTTCATCGCAGTGAGGAAAAACAAGGTAATTGGCACATCCTGTTTGGAGTTTACTGGAGTGGGAGTTAAAAGCTGTGCTGTTTTAAAGCCCTTCCTTGTGCGATGCTGTATTAGCAGCGCATTGCTCTCTCACTCGCGCAGATTTGCAGCATTCTATGGATCATAAAAGGCCCGTAAGTGCAAAACGTCCCCAATAGGCATCTGCACGCGATGAATAAGGCGCTGAAACGAGTTCCAGACCACAGTGATTTCTGATCAAGGACAATAACGAGGGGGGGAGGTGTGGGCTGGCGGGCGGAGGACAGGAGAAAAGCAAAGCAAAATAAATGATTTTCAAATGGGACCGTAGGCCTTGTGTGGATGAGCCGAAGAGGGAGGGAGGAAACGAGCAGGAGGACGAGACGGTGGTCTGTTCTTGGTTATAGGACCCGCTGGTGGGACGGCCAGGGCTCCGGGTGGGCTGAGAGTCACTGACAGTGATGAAGGAGCTGAGAGAGCGAGAGATCACTCAGACACCTGTGCCAACTGGAGCATTGGCGAGATCTTTCAATATTAAAACAATATGGACTCAGACGGCAGGGGACTGGCTGCAGAGCGCCTCACAACTCTGCAGAGACTATAACGGCTTACGTCCTTTAAAACCCGAAGTCCAGGCCGCGGTCTAATTAAAGCACAAAGGCGGGTCAGGGGCTCGATGTTCGCCGCCTCCGCCGCTGAGTGAGCACCGCATAACCTTTAACGTTTAAATGGTGAATTAAACCCAAGCAAATAAGTTCAGTACAAGATGAGAATGAATAAACAATCAACAGAATAAAAGTCCACCTCCATGTTTGGGACATATTCAGATGCTGGAGAAAGGTGCAGTAAATACTTGATGAACCCTGGCCTGGTCTCGAAGGGGATTAGTACATCTATCACTAACAGACCATTCCCAGGATGTGTACAATGTTCAAAGAATGTAGTGTGTGGATAATCAGGTGAATTTCCCTAACCTTAACCATGACTCCAACAATGAACATAACCCTAACCCTTAACCCCAACACTAGCCCTAACCCTAACCCTAACCCCAACACCACCAGCCAAACTCCAAAGAGGAACGTCTCCAGTGTAACTCCCTCCCCCTAAAGTTTTAAGCACTGCTTCTTTAATTGATCTGCGTGTGTTAGTTCATTCATTCATTCATTATCTGTAACCCTTATCCAGTTCAGGGTCGCGGTGGGTCCAGAACCTACCTGGAATCATTGGGTGCAAGGCGGGAATTCACCCTGGAGGGGGCGCCAGTCCTTCACAGGGCAACACACACTCACACACATTTACTCACCCATTTATTACCTCTGTGAGGAGTGTGGTGTGTTCTCTTTGTGTCTGCGTGGGTTTCCTCCGGGGGACTTTCTGTGAGGAATGTGGTGTGTTCTCCCTGTGTCTGCGTGGGTTTCCTCTGGGTGACTGTCTGTGAGGAGTGTGGTGTGTTCTCCCTGTGTCTGCGTGGGTTTCCTCCGGGTGACTGTCTGTGAGGAGTGTGGTGTGTTCTCTCTGTGTCTGTGTGGGTTTCCTTCGGGTGACTGTCTGTGAGGAGTGTGGTGTGTTCTCCCTGTGTCTGCGTGGGTTTCCTCCGGGTGACTGTCTGTGAGGAGTGTGGTATGTTCTCCCTGTCTGTGTGGGTTTCCTCCGGGTGACTGTCTGTGAGGAGTGTGGTGTATTATCCCTGTGTCTGCGTGGGTTTCCTCCGGGTGACTGTCTGTGAGGAGTGTGGTGTGTTCTCTCTGTGTGGGTTTCCCCCAGGTGTTCCGGTTTCCTCCCATGCTCCAAAAACACACGTTGGTAGGTGGATTGGCGACTCAAAAGTGTCCGTAGGTGTGAGTGTGTGAGTGAATGTGAAAGTGTGTGTGTTGCCCTGTGAAGGACTGGCGCCCCCTTCAGGGTGTATTCCTGTCTTCCGCCCAATGATTCCAGTTAGGCTCTGGACATAACACACAGTGGTAACACTTTACAATACGGGAGCATTAATCAACAGCATTTACAACAGTAATAAATGTTACTAAAATGTTAACTAATGTCTTAGTTGTCTTATTAAATAAGTTATTATCAAGCATTACTAAATATTCAACTAATGTCTTAATTAAACATTAATTAACACTATTTACAACTATCTTAATTGTTATTAAATGGTTAATTATTGTGTTACTTAATCATTAACTACTGATAGAAATATAAAAACTGTTGTTTTACCGGAGTATATTAATTAACAACTGTACCTAATGACTGTAAAAACATTACTAAATGGTTAAATAATGTGTAGACGATTTACTAGTTAAGAAATAAATAAGCATTACTAAATGTTGCTAATTAGTTACATTAGGTAACGCTTATTCATTTCTTAACTTTCTTAAACATTAATTAACAAAACTTAACTGTTAATTGACAACGATCGCAGCTGTTACTGAAGTTGTTAAGTCATGTGACATATCTAGAGGGCTTCTTTTACTGTTTGTAGATATTGTTGTGAAGTCAGCTACTTCTACGTACACCCGTTGAAGACACACACACATACACACACACACACACACACAGGGCATATCATTCCCATCAGCATTTGACTGTGGTCACGACTGAGGCTTTAAGGTGGCAGGCGCTAAGATTTTGACTACGCAAGACACACCTTACATTTTCTAGACATCCGCAGGCCCTGGAGTGTTAGAAACAATGTAAACAGGATTTTACTCAAGGTATTTGAGGTACGGATTAAGGTCTGCAGTGTTATGCTGCCAAACTGGTAGCTTAAACTTACATTAGCTACATTAGCATTGTAGCTTTAGTTCAAAACCAAAGAAGTACTTTAAGATGACTGGCAGCACTTGTAGAGGTACAGACCGGGAAATTGCGTATTAATACGCTCCTTTCCTGACTGAACACTCGCCAGCAAACTGTGACTCAATGTACTGCCCAGGGCTTTAATAAAGAAACTGCAAAGTCAATATCACACTGGAACGACTTCAGCCTTCCTTCACTGCTAACACAGCAGCTCAGTACAAAGACACATGCACAGAAGTATCGTCCAAACCACACAGTGTGTGTTCACTCATACAGATCTAGGCTGCTGTGTCAACCAAAGAAAGGAGGCCACAACATTTTAAGTGTGAGTTAGCGTGCCATATATTGTTAGACGTTCAAGAGCTTTAGCAGGTCCAGCTTCTCGGTTCCAAGTGTGGCTTCCAGAATAAGCTTTGTTTGATGCTGCAAGAACGCTCCATGATCCTGGGATTTCTCTTTTCTTGTTTTTCTTCCCACGTTTTTTAAGAACTGCCCTTTCCGGTGCTAGCTGGGTCTCCCCTGACCACATGGAGCAGCTAAGCTGAGGTGTAGACAGCATATTGTTCTTCTGAGACACACAAAGCCAACCACCACTTCTTTTTCTAACGGTTGCTAATAAAACATCACTGGGGCTCAAGATGCATGGAGCAGATCAGTAACTGTCCACTTCTGTTATGTTCATTAAAGGTGCTTGAGCACTGCACTGTACCTACACTCCCTGTCCCTGCTCTGCTCTTTTACTTTTCCATGAGGTAAATTTGGTTCCTGATCCTGGAACTGGGTTCTTTTTTTAGTACCTGCTCTCTCATGGTTCCAAGCGGACCACACAGGATGTGTAAACCTTGCAGAGTGCTGACTGGTCAGTCTTGTCCACACAGCAAAATGCAGACGACCAGCACCAACTCTCCATCTGTAAAATCTCCAGCTGCAGCAGAGGTCGCGTTTGTTTTTATCCGACTCACGACGGCAGCTCGTAAAATGACGCCGTGGTCTTTTGAAGAGGTTCAAACGCTCCTTGGATCGGTGGCTGACGAAAGAATCCAGCGAGAGCTGGACGCTGCAACAAGGAAGGAACAAACTCTACTGATCTGTCTGAACTGATGATGGAGCTGTGTTCAGTCCCAAACAACAACAACACGCCGATACACCATGAGTAAACACCGCTTAACTTTCCCACCACTACTGTTGTGGTTTCCAAAGCCTGCGGTTCCCATTAAACCCAGGGTTTGAGATATCATCAGCTACATTTGGGGGTGGGGGCTTTATAGCGGAAACCCAACCAGGGACCAAGCGAGTAAAGCAGAGTAGAGCAGGTATCAGGCAGTGGAAAAGCACCAGTAATTTCCCTCACTGCATGAGGCTGATGTTTACTCCCCTCAGCTCACAGTTACCTCAGAGTTAGTGCATGGATTCTGCTTCTGTTTGGATTTCAAACATAATGTAGTTACATGACACAATAAAAAAAAACATTATTTGCTGCTCTTAGACCGATCCTCTCTGAGGGAAAAGCCACAGTAAACACTTTCAAACATAAGATGTGCAGAAGTGTTGAAGAGCTTTAAGAACGGAGAAGGCCATTCATGTCTGTTATTAACTAATGGCACAAATTTGACTTTGTCAGGATCGCGGGGGGGGGGGGGCAGACGGAGACGGACGCACACGCTAAAAC
>NW_027101091.1:35000-70000 GCF_029633855.1 Hoplias malabaricus | reverse complement strand
GTTCCCTGAGAAAGTCTTTGCTGCTGCGTGTCGTTTGCAGCTTTTGTGTGGGCTGCGTCTGCTGTGACGAAGCAGAGGCTGTCAGATCAAAACCAGGGTGTTATCTCCAGGGTGATCTTTTCAGGAGAAGGAAAACACTCTCTGAACACTTTTCTGAGTTAAAGATAATGGGATGGACCTTTTTTCTTTCCGATGCAGTCATAAAAACATTCTCACGGTTAAAGGGCAGATGATGTTTTTAAAATATGTAAACACAGATGGAAATAAAAGGTTTTGTTCTGAAGGGGATTATACATATCCTTTAAATGAGTGATTGGGGTCATTTATTTATTTATTTATATACTGTGATACTATGTGAGTGAAAAATAACTAGGAGTTTGTAAATACATAATTGAGTGTCTAAATAATTGTGAATAAATCTGTGTAAATAATTGGGTGTGTAAATAATTGTGAATAAAGCTGTGTAAATAATTGAGTGTGTAAATAATTATGAGTAAATCTATATGTACATAATTGAGTGTGAAAATTATTGTGAATAAAGCTGTGTAAATGATTGAGTGTGTAAATAATTGTGAATAAAGCTGTGTAAATAATTGAGTGTGTAAATAATTGTGAATAAATCTGTGTAAATAATTGATTGTGTAAATAATTATGAGTAAATCTGTGTGTACATATATGAGTGTGTAAATTATTGTGAATAAAGCTGTGTAAATGATTGAGTGTGTAAATAATTGTGAATAAAGCTGTGTAAATAATTGAGTGTGTAAATAATTGTGAATAAAGCTGTGTAAATAATTGAGTGTGTAAATAATTGTGAATAAAGCTGTGTAAATAATTGAGTGTGTAAATAATTATGAGTACATCTGAGTGTAAATAATTGAGTGTGTAAATAATTGTGAGTAAAAATCTGCAAATAGTTGAATGTGTAAATAATTGTGAGTAAATCTGTGTAAATAATTGAGTGTGTAAATAATCGTGAGTAAATCTATGTAAATAATTGAGTGTGTAAGTAATTGTGCGTAAATGTGTGTAAATAATTGTGAATAAATCTGTGTAAATAATTGAGTGTGTAAATAATTGTGAAAAAATCTATGTAAATAATTGAGTGTGTAAATAATTGTGAATAAAGCTGTGTAAATAATTGAGTGTGTAAATAATTGTGAATACATCTGTGTAAATAATTGAGTGTGTAAATAATTATGAGTAAATCTGAGTGTAAATAATTGAGTGTGTAAATAATTGTGAGTAAAAATCTGTAAATAGTTGAATGTGTAAATAATCGTGAGTAAATCTATGTAAATAATTGAGTGTGTAAGTAATTGTGCATAAATCTGTGTAAATTATTGAGTGTGTAAATAACCGTGAGTAAATATGTGTAAATAATTGATTGTGTAAATAATTGTGAATAAATATGTGTGTAAATAATCGTGAGGGTTTTTAATTAACTGTGAGTAAAGCGTTGTGTTTATAAAATGGTGAATAATAATGTATTAATATATTCCAGAGAAAGGTGGTGAGTACATGGTGGTATTTAACAAAAAAAACAAAACAATTTGTGTTTTAATGTGTTTTGAGTTTGGAAATGTGCCAATGAATTCTGATTAAAGAAAATCATCAGAAGAAATCTCATGTGGTGTGTTATTGCATTTTATTTTTATATAATTACATATTATTCTTGTAACAATGTGTTGATATATTTATAATTGTTATTTAAGAGTGAATTTAAGAGATTACACAGTGGTTTAACAGCTCACTTTTTACAGTTTGGATAAATTTGGAACAACAGCTACAGGAAACAAAGTCTTCTCTTCATGAACTAATGAAATGTGTTTATTCTGATATTCGTTTTGTTATAGTTTCACTTTTGCTTTAATCACAGAGTGGACCCCACCGCAGGATCGTGTTATTGACAAATCTACGAGAAAGTTACTAAAAACACCTTCATTTAAATAACTTTTCAGTTTTTTGGATGCTTTTACACACAGAGGGTTAAACCTTCACGGTGAATGAAACCAACAGAAATGGAAATAAATAACGCTACGCAGAAACACAGCAATGCCCTTCGTCTCTAACCACAATAACATCGTCTGTGAGCTTTCCATGTTACCATTAAAAACATGGTCAGCTTGGCATTTGCAGAATGTGTTTGGAGCTGAGTTTGCAGCCGTGATACTGCTGTCAGGAGGATGTCGTGAGAGAGCATCACTGCAGCCCCACAGCGAGTGTGAGAAAGAGGAAGGACTATGGTTTGGGTGCAGCTCTGTGGAAAGAGGAGGGACTTACTGTGGCTCTCTCTCACCAAGATAGTAAACATCTCTCTCTCTCTCTCTCTCTTTCTCTCTCTCTCTCTCTCTCTCTCTCAGACGTGCTGTAATGTTGAGACAAAAGCAGCAACCACTACATACTTGATGCAAAAATATATTATTTAAAAAAAAACAGACTCCAGAAATGTGCAGAACCCTGAAGTTTACTTCACTGTTCTCATCACTCGTGCAATTAACCCCTGTGTTTGTTCACGTAGACACGCTTGTGAAAAGGTTTTGCTGCCTCTGGTTAAACAGCTTGTTCGCTGATTTTTTTCCACTGAAGCCCTCTACACAGGTTGATGTAGTTTGTGAAAAACCCGGACCTGCACACAGCTTTATTCTGATCAGACGTTAACTTTCAGAAAGAGGTCACCCTCCAGGCCTCACAGTGAACGCGTGTGAACCTGACTGTCAGCTGAAGTGATGAAACGCCGTGTTCGGCGCAGGTGCACGTTAACGCGGGGGTCTGGGGCCTCTGTGAAAAAGAGGGTGTGTGAATGAGTGAGTGACTGGGTGAGAACACGTCTCTGTGTCCGAATACGTTTTGAAGTGTTTCCTTGTAATTCAAAAATAAACAAATTAAACAATTAAAATTCACCAGATCTTTTGATATTTGATGGCGACTGTGTGTCGTATTAAAAATGAAAATTGATATTTTATTCAGAAAAAAAGAAGCAGTGTGAAAACGGCGAGGGAGGAATTCCTTGGTTGATTTATTGAATCTAAAATATGTCTGAGCTTTGGTTTAAATGATGTAAATGTTAGCGATCGTGAACATTTCTAATATTTGTATAATATTAAGATAATAGTTTTATAATTATAACATTTCAATTCCATGCAAAAGTTAAAACAATAAAACGTTAAAGAAATCTGTAAAAGTGAAGTAACCCATAAATGTATAATACGTATGTACTCTTATAACACACACACACACACACACACACACACACACACACACACACACACACACACAGGGTCGTGTGAAGTGGGAGTGTTAAGGATGATGCAGTATCCTGTGCCTATCAGGATTTTTAAATGTTCCACGTCTAAAAGATAACTGATACAGATAATAATCTGTTTTACAGCAGAGTGTGTTTCTGATTCATAGGGAATAATGTCACATCAAGTTATTACCATTTTAAATATAAACACTGTGTACAGTTCACAGTGAAACAAAAGCAGTGTTCACAAGACAAGTCAAAGCAAAGCAATACATGTGCAACAACTCAGAGACAAGGACATGCTGTGTTTCTCTGTCGGAGTCTGGTCCAGTGTCTAGTGAAAAATTAAGACTCTAAGTCCTGTATTGTTTTTGAGGAGTGCTCCTTAAATGTGTGTCACTTTCTTTCTACACTTTCAGAATCCAGGCAGAACAGAGTTGATATCACACAGCTCCAGGGAGTGTGGTGTGTTCTCCCTGTGTCTGCGTGGGTTTCCTCCGGGTGACTGTCTGTGAGGAGTGTGGTGTGTTCTCCCTGTGTCTGCGTGGGTTTCCTCCGGGTGACTGTCTGTGAGGAGTGTGGTGTGTTCTCTCTGTGTCTGCGTGGGTTTCCTTTGGGTGACTGTCTGTGAGGAGTGTGGTGTGTTCTCCCTGTGTTTGTGTGGGTTTCCTCCGGGTGACTGTCTGTGAGGAGTGTGGTGTGTTCTCCCTGTGTCTGCGTGGGTTTCCTCCGGGTGACTGTCTGTGAGGAGTGTGGTGTGTTCTCCCTGTGTCTGCGTGGGTTTCCTCCGGGTGACTGTCTGTGAGGAGTGTGGTGTGTTCTCCCTGTGTCTGCGTGGGTTTCCTCCGGGTGACTGTCTGTGAGGAGTGTGGTGTGTTCTCCCTGTGTCTGCGTGGGTTTCCTCCGGGTGACTGTCTGTGAGGAGTGTGGTGTGTTCTCTCTGTGTCTGCGTGGGTTTCCTCCGGGTGACTGTCTGTGAGGAGTGTGGTGTGTTCTCCCTGTGTCTGCATGGGTTTCCTCCGGGTGCTCCGGTTTCCTCCCACAGTTCAAAAACACACGTTGGTAGGTGGATTGGAGACTCAAAAATAGATGTGCGTGTGTGTGTGAATGTGTGAGGGACACAGGGTGTGTTCCTGCTCCGAACCCTCAGCACCCCTGAACTGGTAAAGCACTTACAGACAATGAATGAATGAATTGTTGAGATCTAACTAATCACGCTGCTAAAAGAATGAAAATAAACTGTAAAAATATGACTCTTAACGTGACGTCAGTACGGACATATGTGAAAACTAAACTCCCCTAAAGCACCCCACTGTGCCCCTGACTGTACAGTACGGAGATCACATGGATTCTCCAGGTCACATGGCTCCACACCTGGATAATGGCCAGTGTGTTTCCTGTAGAGTTTGTATTGGCTTATTTTCAATTTCACCTGCATCAGAATCAGTCTTCAGACCCAGAGCCACAGAGACGAAATACGAATGAAATACTAGTGGACCCTGTGACACATTACACAGGCAGTGTTTGTGGGAAAGTCTCTCTTTGCTCAGCGTATTTCAGAGCAAACCACCAACTACCTGCCAAAGAAAGAGGATACAGCCCTTTTTAGAGGTGTGGGAGACACTGGCTGGCGCTCTCACAAGTGAACGCCACTGACAGAGGTGACCTGGATCCAGTGATCCCACCGTGTTCAGTGGGGAAACCTGTGGTCAGTCGTGTCACTTCCTGATCGGCTTCTCGTGTAATGAATAACAGGAAAGTGAGAGACTCTCAGTAGAAGCTGTGCTGTTAAACACCCCCCAACTAAAAAAGGTCTTGCCCTGAACGGAAGTGTCTCCACTGCCTGCTGTGCTCAGTTTGGCAATGGTTATCAGCACTGGAGAATATTTCTGCTCTAGTCATAAACTGTCTGTAAACTATGCATTCTGAAACTCGTATTAATTATACGCCATTACGTATGTTACAGTTTAAATCAGTAATTATAATTCTGGCTTATTCTCGCAATGGCGTTTTCTTCATTCTCACTGCATTTAGCAAGTTTCTTATACTGTTTTCTTCAGTGAGACTTTCACAGCCCTCTTTTACAAATTAGAGATAATCATCAAACGAAAAATAAATTGAAGTTTAAATAAAAACTTCAGGGCGACACAGTGGAGCATCAAGTAGTGTCTCTGTCACAGCTCCAGGGTCCTGAAGGTTTTGGGTTTGAGTCCCGCTCCGGGTGACTGTCTGTGAGGAGTGTGGTGTGTTCTCGCTGTGTCTGCGTGGGTTTCCTCCGGGTGACTGTCTGTGAGGAGTGTGGTGTGTTCTCCCTGTGTCTGCGTGGGTTTCCTCCGGGTGACTGTCTGTGAGGAGTGTGGTGTGTTCTCTCTGTGTCTGTGTAGGTTTCCTCCGGGTGACTGTCTGTGAGGAGTACGGTGTGTTCTCTCAGTGTCTGTGTGGGTTTCCTCCGGGTGACTGTCTGTGAGGAGTGTGGTGTGTTCTCCCTGTGTCTGCGTGGGTTTCCTCCGGGTGACTGTCTGTGAGGAGTGTGGTGTGTTCTCTCTGTGTCTGTGTAGGTTTCCTCCGGGTGACTGTCTGTGAGGAGTACGGTGTGTTCTCTCAGTGTCTGTGTGGGTTTCCTCCGGGTGACTGTCTGTGAGGAGTGTGGTGTGTTCTCCCTGTGTCTGCGTGGGTTTCCTCCGGGTGCTCCGGTTTCCTCCCACAGTCCAAAAACACACGTTGGTAGGTGGATTGGAGACTCAAAAGTGTCCATAAGTGTGAGTGTGTGAGTGAATGTGTGAGTGTGTGTTGCCCTGTGAAGGACTGGCGCCCCCTCCAGGGTGTATTCCCGCCTTGCGCCCAATGATTCCAGGTAGGCTCTGGACCCACCGCGACCCTGAACTGGATAAGGGTTACAGATAATGAATGAATGAATTAATTAATAAAACCTTCCCCCAAGACTGATTAGAAGTCAGTCAAAAAATATGGGAAATAAGAATTCATAAAACACATATATTGCCACACAATATTATTGCTTCTTGAACAGTGGTTTCACAGGAGTCTAACATAAATATACACTTTTCACAACGTTTAACAAGAGTTTACTGGCACAAGGCGTTTTGACAGTTCTGAGCAGCGCTGGGAAAATCTCTGTGAATCTGGGTTAATCTCAGCTCCTTCTTCAAACATTATGCAGTGTTCTGGGTCACAGCTTTATCACGTCATCTTTAACGTTGTTGTGGAAAAACATTAATTTCTAAACTATGAAGAGCTTGTGAATCAATGACAGGAAGTCAGTTCTCTGCCGAAGAGAACCAGGGTCGTGGCGTGATCAGAAATGGCTTGGATACTGTATTATTTATATATTCCTTTATTATTGGTTTGAAGACGCCCCGAAATGAATAGGAGTGAACGTAGAGCTGCTCTTGAACGCTCCTCTCACAGCGCCGTCGCTCACTTGCTCACACTCATGTCCCTGCTGAGAGGACCCAGGGCCCAACAGACAAAACTAATGTGGTGTGAGGAGTTGTCCGTCCTCTCTGTGGCCTCGTCCTGCTGAGCTGGTGGCGGAGTGTCGAGGCAGATCCATGTTTTCCACGCCTTCTCACGGCACACAGCAACACAACATTGTCTTCCAGGACCAGATAGAAACAGACAGGTTTTACCACCTCAAAGAGAAAGATGTTGTCAACAAACAAACAAACAAAACATCACAACATTACCATGAGCTACTCTGGATACAGAGCACACACACCCATCAGCCATAACTTTAAAACCACCTCCTCGTTTCTACACTCACTGTCCGTTCTCTCAGCTCCACAGTTACAACCCGCCTGTTGCTCTGCATACTTTGTTATCCCCCGTTTCACCCTGTTCTGCAGTGACAGTGACGTGGTGGTGGTGTGTTAGTGTGTGTTGTGCTGGTGTAGAGTGGATCAGACACAGCAGTGCTGCTGGAGTTTTTAAACCCTGTGTCCACTCTCTGTCAAACTCTGGATGTTTTTGGTCGGTGGACTATTCTCAGTCCAGCATTGTCACTGAGGGGTTAAAAAACTCCAGAGGCACTGCTGTGTCTGATCCACACACTAACACAGTACTGTGTGCTGGGTGTAGAAGCAAGGATGTCATTTCAATGTAATGTGAAATGACAACTTAGTCCAATAAGGGCTTCTTAAGAGAGCGCAACATCCTTTCAGACCCATAGCACTCACTCCGCCGTCTTCCCGCAGTGGATTTGTATTCGTCGTCGTGGAGAGGGTCTCCAGGCGTGTCAAACGAGGACGGCCACGGCTTCCCGACGTTCCTCCTCCGGTCCTGTGCTGCATTCCCTTCTTTATGAGCTGCACATGGGGAAGCCTGCAATTTTTACGCCACAAAATAAGCCCCTGCGCAGCTGCACTAGTGACCGCATGCGCTAGCCGCCGCCCGGCCCTGCCCCACCCGTGGGGCGGAGGGTCATTCGCCCACCGCAGGTTTTCTCAGCAAAAACACTGCAGTTATATTAAGCTTAAATACAGGGGCTTGATAAACAAGGGAGACGGAAAAAAACTCTCTTCCCTAACTCCAGTGTTGCCTTTGAGCGCTCTCGATTGCGGTCAGCGAGCGCCGCTGCTGAGGAATGACCTCCCTTCCAAAACACAGAGCAGATGGTGTTTGTCCGCGTGAGGAGGGAAGAGGGAAAGTCACGGGTGGACGGCCTCCATCTCCAAATGCGCCCAGAATTAGGCCTGAACTGGAAGGGCGAGGGTTTCACCCCACTGTTCCTGGCTCTACAGTGGATATCAGAGCTTTGCTGTGAGGATTTGATGGCATTCAGCCACAGTAACATTGGTGAGTTCAGGTGTCGGTGAGTTCAGGTGTTCAGTACCACAACTCCAGCTCATCCCTGCGCTACAGCACAGAGCTTCAGTTCTACTGCTCCACAGCCTTATATCACACACACACACACACACACACACACACACGCACACACACACACACACACACACACACACACACGCGCACACACACACACACACACACACACACACACACACACACACATACGCACACACGCACACACACACACACACACACACACACACGCACACACACACACACACACACACACACACACATACGCACACACGCACACACACACACACACACACACACACACACATCCACACACACACTCACTCACACACACACTCACTCACACACACACTCACACACACACACACACACACACACGCATACACACACACACACACACACACACACACACACACACACACACATACACACATACACACACACATACAAACACACATCCACACACACACTCACTCACACACACACTCACTCACACACGCACACACACACACACACACACACACACACACACACACACACACACACACACTCTCACACTCTCTCACACAAACACCCACACTCTCACACACTCACCCAATCACTCAGACACTCACCCAGTAATTCACACACTCACACCTGTGGACAGTTTCACACACTGACCCAGACACTCACACACTGCTGATAGAGTAGTGATAGAATAGTGATAGAGTAGTGATAGAGCTGTTGTGAGTAAACAGGTTTGATCTGAATCCTGGTCAGTTGTGAAGTATCGGAGCTGGTTTTAAGGCCACTTTTCTCAGACGATGACACTCACCACAGTCTTCGTGTCTCATGATTGAAATCTTGTGCTGATCCATCCATAGCTTCATATGATTGCTCATGGTTTACCACTAATGGCGCTCTTGCTCATGAGGTCCTGTTATGAGGAATGTCTGAGTTTTAAAGCCGTCAGATGTGCGCTCGATATCTAAACCCTTACAGACTCCTCAGTTTCTCTTCCGTGTCTCTGCCACTCAGCTCCCGTTTCCACCTGGAGTCACTGTCCGTGAGGAGTGCGATGTGTTCTCCCTGGGTCTGTGTGGGTTTCCTCCCGGTGATCCAGGCTCCTCCCACAGTGTCAGAACACATGCTGGTAGTTGTAGTGGCTGTAGTGTTCCCAGGTGTGAGTGACTGGGAAGGGAAAATAGGGGGTGCTGCTTTTCTACCCTCTACCAAAAGTTACATAGTGCTGTTTCTGCAGCGCTGAGACTTATAACAGCTCAGGTGAGCATCACAATAAATCTGAAGCTCTCATTTCAAGCTACAAAAATACCACCTAGAGTTCCTTTAATGTGTCTTTAACATTGGTCTTCATTTAATTCACAAAAAAAAAACAAGTAGACAGTAGCTTTAATGATGTTTCAGTAGATAGTTCAAATCAACTTCAGCTCTCTGTGTACGGTAAGGTTTTGGTCATAGGTGTGTGTGACCATGCCCTCGCTGGTGGTGTCTGGTCTGTGTGTGTGTGTGTGTGTGTGTGTGCACTGTGGAGTCTTGGTTGACCGTGGAGGTATAGAGTGTAAGAGAAAGTGAAATTGGAGATTAGTGAAGGGAGGTGTGAGTGAGGTTAGACCGGGACACAGGCGATAAAGCCGTAAAGCCACCGTGCGGCCTGCACCATCACCACAGTCACTGGGAGTGTGTCATTTCCATAGCAGCACTCTCTCTCTCTCTCTCTCTCTCTGACACACACACACACACGTATATATATATACACACACATACAAAAATCCTTTTTGGGACCATGTCATTTTCCCTGAGCTGCCTCCTGACCGACACAGAAGTGCTCATTAGCAGGGCAGCGAGGGTGCTAAGTAACATGTCCGACATTAAACAAACACAACTGACACACACACACACACACACACACACACAATTCTGTAGAACACATGCAAAATACATATTCTGAGGTGACCGCTTCACAGTTTGCAAACCGGCCACACACTGAGTCAGCTGACCGTCCAGACACAGCTGCGGGTCATGTCTAGTGTCCAGTGGTCAGATATGAGTAGAGCCTGAGAGAAAACAACTGCTCACACAGACACATGAAAGAAAAATAAAGGAGAAGTGGTAGAGACGCTGCATGAAACTTCAAACTGAGGAACATCCTCCTGAAATGGAAGCATTCCCGAGCTGTTCCAGGATTCCAGACGTGGCTCTGTGTTACACCAGCGGAGAACACACACACGGCATCTCACACACGGTTAAAAATGAGCTGAAATGATTTAGCGGAAATAAAACATTTGAAGAGAGAAATGTAGAGTATCAGTCATAAGTTTGGGTACATCTCCTCATCAGTGATTGGTGGAGTAGAGCTAGTCACTGTATAGAACTGTGTACCAGCCCCTACTTCTGCACAGCCCCAGTTACAGTCTCAGACACATTCAGAAGAGAGCGGTTCTACAGATTAACTCTCGACGAGGCCACAGCCGTTCACTGAAAACCGTTCCAGGTGACGACCTCACAGTGGGTGTCTCCAAACTTTTGGCTGGTGTTATATGTATATCTTACTGTGGGTTCTTGATAGAAGTAGCCAAGTACGTTCTCCCATTAGTGAGGTCTTCAGGAACCGAACTGAAGGCCTAATAACATTAGATTATACCTCAGTGAATGGCGCTTTTGATTTACACTGGATCAAACCAGGTCTTCGATTAACAAGAGCACGGGGTGTTAGAGCTCATACGTACGATGAGAAAGAGTGCCACCAACATTCCTACGTTCCTGATGTATTTAGAAAAAGAGAGGCTTTATTTCACAAAAGAAACCACAAAACAAAAACAAAGAGCGGTTCTGAGGAATATCAAACGGAAGGTGTGTATTACACACAGCCTGAAGTCAGAGACACAAACACTGCAGCTCTTTGAAGAGACAGCGCTGAACAAAAACACACAGGATCACAGGGAATATTCCACGACGAGGAGAGACACAGACGGGGAACACGATAAACACCAAGGTGACACGGGGAACGAGGGGCGGAGGCAGGGCAGGAACAGAAACACAGGGAACTGACTGAGGGGCGGAGACACAGACGTAAACACAACACCACAAGGACAAACAGAGCATGTGATACAGGGAGAAAACAGAACACAGGAGCACCTCATGAAGTTGTCTTACAAACGCTATCAAGCCATTCCCCGTTCACTGGTCTCTAATGTGTGAAATATTCAGGTGAAATTCTGTCAAACCCAGTAGAATAAATCAGTCTTAACCCTAACTCTAAATCACACTCAGCTCCAAAAGACTAGAAACGCAGGTGTGTTGTGTTTACAGTTTACAGCACTGTTACTGTGATTCTTCCTCAGGGACACAGCACAGTTTATATGGCTTGTGTAAAACAGCACCCCCAGTGGACGAGTACTTAACTACCGATCATAATAAATCACAATGTAAATTATTACACAACTCACTCATTCCAGCTCTGATTGGACCATTACAGTAGGTTCACACCACGTCGGTTAAATACCTGAAAAACTACTGCAAAAAAGTGCTGTGCATTTTTATTAAAAGCTTCCAAGAAATCTTCAAATATCCAAATGTTCAATAACAAGCAGGAAATGTTCCTGTGAATTGCTAAATGTTTAAGGTCCTTTAGGGGGCGGTAGTGGAAAGCAACATTAACGTATAGATTATTGTTTGTTTGTTTGTTTTTGAGTGTGCAAAAACATGGTTAGAGAAGAGGGCTGTGGACTGAAGGGTTGTTGGTTCAATGGTCCCTGGGCCATGGGATGAACACTGCATTAGATTCTTTAGGAACAAGAAAAAAATCAATCCATATTTTACTAAATTCATTCAGAAAGTCACCCAGAGGAAACCCACACAGACACAGAGAGAAGACACCACAATCCTCACAGACAGTCACCCAGAGGAAACCCATGTAGACACATAGAGAACACACCACACTCCTCACAGACAGTCACCCGGAGGAAACCCACGCAGACACAGAGAGAGCACACCACACTCCTCACAGACAGTAACCCGGAGAAAACCCACGCAGACACAGGGAGAACACACCACACTCCTCACAGACAGTCACCCGGAGGAAACCCACGCAGACACAGAGAGAACACACCACACTCCTCACAGACAGTCACCCGGAGGAAACCCACACAGACACAGAGAGAACACACCACACTCCTCACAGACAGTCAGCCGGAGGAAACCCACACAGACACAGGGAGAACACACCACACTCCTCACAGACAGTCAGCCGGAGGAAACCCACGCAGACACAGGGAGAACACACCACACTCCTCACAGACAGTCACCCGGAGGAAACCCACGCAGACACAGGGAGAACACACCACACTCCT
Organism: Hoplias malabaricus; assembly: GCF_029633855.1. Lineage (NCBI taxonomy): Eukaryota > Metazoa > Chordata > Actinopteri > Characiformes > Erythrinidae > Hoplias > Hoplias malabaricus. The sequence goes on along the minus strand of NW_027101091.1, from coordinate 57,568 downwards.
CACAGACAGTACGTTTAGGGCTAGTGCTAATTAGTGTTCAGATTAAGTTTAGGGTTAAGTTTAAATTTAGGTTTAAGGACAGATAAAAGCTGATTTTTTACACTAGGATACCATGAATTCACTACAACATACACAGATATATTTCATACACATTTTACAAATTATAGCTATAGTTACTACACATTGTATGTACTAAATATGTACTAAAAAGATTTGTATTTGTATTTGTATGGAAATATAGATCTCGCTGAGTATCCATGCTTATTTTGTATGTTGTACCTTTAAATATATATATGACTTTAAAATGTGAATGGGCTGAGTTCTTCAGGCAGGAGGAGTGAGAGTGGGATGGAGAGAATGAGTGAGAACACTGGCATTGGCTGCTTCTAATGAGGCTAAGATTATGATACTATCAAGTGGTAAGTGAGGGTGGAGGGTTGGTTTAGCAGGCCCCAAACCACTAGCTCTCACAAATACACACACACACTCACACAGACATTCACACACACACTCTCTGACTCCTCAGCCGAGAAGCTCTCTGTGTTCTTTTTCCTCTCTTCCCTCTGTGTTTATTTTCTTGTGTGTTTTCTGTTTCGCGTCGGTCTCAGCAAGTCTTCTTGAGGCTTCCTTTTCTTGAAAGTACGACGGAGGGCAGCAGTCATTCAGCTGTGTTTCCTAGCCAATCAGAAAGTGGGAGAACAGAAAAAGAAAGAGCAAACCGCTGCTGAGAAACGGAGGAGAGAAGAGAAAAAAGTCGACCGGGAGGGAGCGCTTCTGTGACTTCACGCGTCACGTGTCCCCGGCTCCGCCAATGAGAGAGGGGCACCGGAGAGTGGCAGCATCGGCGCGGGAGCCGTGACCTCAGATGAGAGACTGACAGGCCGTCGCCACGGCAATCACCACGACAACAGCAGCGGCAGACGCACCTGGACCTCGAGACGGCTGCCCTCAGACCACTCCAAGAAACCACACCGTTAGGGCCAGAAACCACGAGCGAGAGACAGAGAGAACGAGAAAGAGAGATAGAGGAGCACTAGAGTGAAACAGGTAAGGGATAAGTTCACTTTCAGAGCTCTCAGATTTGTTCAGTTTCTTGCTTTTAGTGCTTGTCTACTCTGTACAGGCCCTGAGTCACATATATAAGCCCTACACTTCTGTCTCATGGTAGTTACTATGTAATAAATAGTAGTTACATTGTAATAACTATATAATAAGCCTAGAGTTCAAAGGGTTAATTCGCCCCTGTGCATTTTTCTTTTTCTTTTTTCTTCCTTCTCTATACTCCACTGCGCATATGCTGTTCAGTTAGCGGGCTTGTGGCTAAAGATTCCTGCGGCAATCACAAAACCCCCAAATTCTTGGTCACAAGCGAGCTTCTTGTTCCAAGCAGTTCTTACAGCCTCTTTTCTCTTTCTTCCTCTTTCTCTCTCTCTCTCTCTCTCTCTCTCTCTCTCATCCTCCGTTCCTCTCGGCAGGCTGTGGCTCCTTGAGAGAGGGCAGCGGCGGCACAAGATCAAGCCCTCCTGGATGCGACCCATGGCTTCTAACAGCATCTTTGACTCCTTCAGCAACTACTCCCCGACTTTGCTCCGAGGTGGGTCCTCTCTCGCTCTCTTTCTGGTGGAAATGGAAGCAGTAGTTGGGTCATTAGTGAGACGTGTGATGACGGCGGTTGCAAGTGTTATGGGGTGGAAATGTGTAAACGTGAACAAGTGGAAGCTGCTTAGAAGCGAGGGTTTTTAGCAGGTCCTCTGCATGTGTGATCGAGACCGTTGGGGTGAAGTCCAGCTTCAGTTTGCCATTGTCTTCAGTCGCTTCAGCTGAGGGATCAGCGTTGAGCTGCTTTTCAACTTCATGTTCAGTAATTACATTGTTATTACTACATAACAACTATGTTACTGTTGTGGAACTCGTTTTTTACTTTTTTATTTCAAAATGGAAGCTACTATGAAGATAATAACATAATGTTATATTATAATTAACAAAGAAATACGTCCAATGAATTTCTACAAAAAAAAGGCAGTTTTAGGCCGCACTGATTTTAGTGGGATTTTGACAGTTGTGGTGAAGACCATCTCACCTTCGGCAATGTTTTTTAGCCACTTTTACTGCAGGTTTATTACTCTGTTATTGGTCTCAAAGCATAGAACTCAGATCCAATGATCAAATGTGAAGTCTATGTTTGTAATTATATAAAAATGAGGACTGATTTTATAAAAAGAAAAAATAGCTGTTATTAACTGCATCGTTGTGTTTGGCTCGGACAGTTGTGGCGACGTCTTTTTTAACCATAACAACTGCATTTAGGCTCTAACCCTGCAGACGTATTATTCAGTGGCTTATTAATGATCAGGAACTAGGATAAATACATAGTAATATGCTCACGGTTATGAAACTGATGAATGGTTATCTGCATCGCCTCTGCAACTGTGATCTGGACAGTAGCTGTAAAGTCCAGCTAAACTTTAGAGAAGCTTAGATCTATTTACACTGCAGGCGTATTAATCAGTTATAAGGCTTATTTTGTAGTAACTACACAGTAATAACTATGAAAAGTTGAAAGTTGTGTTATTTGTAGTTTGTAAGGACGAGCGATGACTTTACAAATGCGTTATGGACAGCCTTTAACCACTTAAACTGCAGTCTTCAATAATTCATTAATAGATGTTAAAATGTTATACTTCAGTAATTACATAGTAATAACTATGTAACTAGATACAGCTGTTGCAATACACATTAAATGGCTATTAAATCTGTTTATGTTTTTAAATAATGTAGTCAAAAGTGTGTAATGCTATTGAAAGGAAGGATCTTCCAGTATCTGTACTTCCAGTACGTCCATGACGGTTGTTTAACAGTGCTTTATATTTAAGGGGGCTCTTACAGTGCAAGGTACGACGTCGCATCGGCACAGTCCTGCACTAGCACTGTCTGTACTCTTGTGCATTCGAGTTTGACTGGAACACTGATGGTGCAGTCGAGTAATGGCCTCCACCCGACGCCCCATGCATTATCCTCACAGCTGAGCACATGGGTGGCACCACCTAGACCAACCTTTACTGGAACTCAGAAACCATAAAACAAAACCAGTCCACTTCTCGTGCACTTACTCCCCACGGCGAGTGTACTCTCCTTGCCTTTTTGTGGTCAGTGGGCCTTCAGGGTGTGTTTGTTTGCTACGCTGCTTTTTGCCATCAAGATGCTTCCTCAGAAAGGGCCATTTCTTACTGCGGCACTGCGCTACAAAGACTTGTACTAGGAAGAAGAACAGATGGTTTTTAAAATGTAAGGCTTAGTGTGTTTGCAATTTCAAACGTGTAGCTATGTAATTACTAAAGTGTTACATGGTTATAACATTGTAATTGTGATAACCTTCTCATTAGAAAAAGATTCTGCAACAAAAAGGCTTCGGTTTCTGATCCTTCTCTGTTTCTCATCGGCTCAAACAATGAGACTTCACACTTGATAACAATGCTTCACCAACAATCAGATCGTAATAATAAACGATTTCCTCCTCTATGTGCAAACGCAAATGTGGTTCAACTGAAAGTTTCGAATGTGCATCATCTACAGGATTTCTGCTCTTGTTTCAGCGAGGGAACAAAATCAATCTCAATACTGCAGTCTTGTGCAACGTCAACAAAAGTGCTTTGTAATCGGCGGTCAGCGATGTAGAAGTTTCAATGTTGAAAGACAATGACCAGGGGCTTTGATTGCTGTGTTACAGGATGCTGACAGTAAGCTGTTTTCCGATGCTGGGGTCCGTTGTGGGTTGTAGCACGTAGCGATGAAGGCCAGTGATGAAATCTAGAAGACTGAGCCTAGATCAGAGATCGGGACTTGGGTATTTGGGTGTATGTCAGTCGTTGGTTTCAGAGAAGTCGGGTCCTGAGCTGTGGAGAAGTGGTCAAGCACAGACCTGAGTGGTAAGACTTCGAGTAGTTAAAAATATAACTGTCATTTTTGGCGCAAGGGAAATGGTTTTTAAGAGTGGTACAGTTTGGCCGATGTTTCTGAGGCCTCCAGTGACTCGTACTGGGTGAATGAATCTCTGCGAACGGCCAGAACCGAAATGCCGTTTGTGATTAGTCACCGCTAAAGTCGTTTGGCCGAGGCTTTTCTCTGCGACCACTGATTGAGTCGCTTTATTCCTCTTAAGCTTTTTCTGCACACAATTCAACCGGGACTTCTTTTCTGAATGGGTCTAATCACACTAAGCTCAGTGCGTTTGTGTAAACACTAGGGTCGACCGTGATCAGAACCAGGAGCCAGACGTCATGATCCCCATGTGGCGGTAGCAAGAGAGCAGTGAAAAACAAAACATAAGGGTTTACATTTGTAATCCGCCGCTAAAATTCATGACATGGCGTTCTTTTAAAGGGAGGGAATTAGAGTTTCTCTCTCAAGGCCATTAATCTCACAGGGCTACGTCTCGCACTTCCTCTCCGGGTGACGGTGACATCCAGGAGGAAAAAAAAAAGAAAGGAAAAGAAAAAGTGGAGAAAAGAAAAATGACAGAAGAAAAGAGAAAAGTTGAAAAATCCCCCGCTCGATTGCGGCTGGGGCGAGTTAATCAGAGACAGACTCGGGAGAGGCAGTACCAACCCCAAATTGTTTGCAGAGTTGCTTTTTCTTGTTCTCTCTCTCTCTCTCTCTCTCTCTCTCCTCTCTCTCTCTCTCTCTCTCTCTCTCATCTTTCTCTTTCTCCTCTCTCTCTCTCTCTCTCTCTCTCTCTCTCTCTCTCTCTTGCTCTCTCTCTCTCTCACTCTCTCTCTCTTTCTCTTGCTCTCTCTCTCTCACTCTCTCTTTCTCTCTATCACTCTCTCTCCCTCCCTCTCTCTCTCTCTCTCTCTCTCTCTTGCTCTCTCTCTCTTTCTCTCGCTCTCTCTCTCTTTCTCTTGCTCTCTCTCTCTCACTTTCTCTCTTTCTCTCTATCACTCTCTCTCTCCCCCTCTCTCTCTCTCGCTCTCTCTCTCTCTCTCTTTCTCTCTCTCTCTCTCTCTCTCTCTCTCTCTCTCCTCTCTCTCTCTCTCTCTCTCTCTCGTGTGCTTTCTTACTATTCCTCTTTTGTGGCATTTCCAAAATCACAAGTGCTCACCCACTCACGTTCACACGTCTACAGTCATTTTCGTGAGAAACAATTCACAAACTACGTGTGCTGCTTTTGTTCTGTTTGTGAAATTTAATTTGAAAAATTTGGCTTCATTTTTGAAAGAATGTAAATGGAATATGCCCTTTTTGTTTATCACAGTGATATCTGTCAGAATACAGCTCCAGTTCAGACAGAGAATAAAAACTAACTCTTAAAAACGCACTGCTGATTTTGAAATGTAAATTTGAAAGTTTCAAAATTCTTAAAAGTGGTGCGCAATGCATTTGAAACCAAACTATTTTCTGTGCATTTTTTAAACATGTTCATAATCGCTTTGAAAGCTACAACGACTCTCAGATGTCTTTTATCACTGCAGTAGTCTCAAAAACACCATGAAATAGTTCTGTTTGTAAAAGTGACAGACGTCTCCCGTTTACCTCATTTCACCACTAACGACACATGCCTCGCCGTCAGCGGGGGACGAAGCGGGCCGTGGTCACAAGTCAGCGGCTCTGTTTCTGACTGACTCTCTGGTGGGTAATGTTCCTGTGGTGTGGAGAGAACTGGCCGCTGACGTTTGAGGCAGAAACTTAAATGCCTCCCGTAATCACCGCTGGAAATCATCAGTGCTCTGAGATATCCTTTTTCCAGCTTTAACCCAGAAAATCAAACCAGCGGCGAAGCCAAAGGCCAATTACTTCTTCCATTTGAAGCTTTTCACATATGAACCACCTCAAGGAAGTCAGACACCCCAGTGGTTAGCGCGCCGCTAACGTTCTCGCGCACTTCTCAGACACAGTGAGATGTGTGGTTTCATTCAGGAATATTATCAAAATGTAGAAATGACAAACCCGCGTTCGTTTGAAAGCTTCTGAATCAACTCGTCTGTCGCTGACGTGAAGAGGACTGTGCTCAGGAACCGGCTCGGAGCTAGAGTCTTTATCGCTGTTTTATTCTGAAATATTTAGTAAAATCAAGGACGTTATGTGTTTTATTTCAGTTTAAGAAATGGACGACCTGGTTTGTGGGTTCCTCTGATCCGCAGAAAGCAGTAATTCCACGGGAGAAAGACGAACCCGTCCTGACTTTTAACTGAGAACAAGAACGAAAAACAATGGAGATATTTCATCATTGCTGTTGGTTTTTATTTGTTATTTTTAGACAGTTATTATATTTATTCTGCCAAAACACACAGTGTAGAAATAATCTGTAAAATTTATGGTAAAAAAGTGGCAGCTGTTGTTGCCAGAATTTCACCGTAAAATATTCCGTCACATTTTTGGCAAATCATTAATTTAAGAGCTGTTTTGTTTACAGTACTTTTCTGTTAAAAACACAGATATGACATTGTTTTACAAAAGCCTTAGTATTTACATAAAAATAACAAAGAAACATATTTTTACCATAAAATTAACGTAAATAGTGTGACAAATTAGAGAATGGAGACTGAGACACAGCTGTATTTAGATAAAGTCAAAACGTATCCTATATTCGGCCCTTAAACGGATGTTGCCGAAAGAACCAAAGAAATGTGCAGTGTCTGGGCGCCACACTCCAGCACTCGGAACACAGGCTGATGGTGAACGTTCCTGACCAACACACACCTCATCACAACATGCACAGAAACTCACACACACACACACATGCACAAACTAATCACCCCAATGCAACCCAAAAAGTCTCAAAGACAGAAAAAAACAAAGAAATTCTGAAAATCACAGAAAATATGGAGAAGCAAGGCATGCTGGGAGCTCCATGAGTCTCAGCTCCTCCCAGTCCTTGGACACTGGTACTGCCCCCTAATGGTTTGTGCGTTTAACAGTGAAATAATGTAATTTTTACAGTAAAGGGATGTAAAAAACTGTATTTTGGCTGATAAAGTATTTACGGTATTTCACTGTTTTCACCATTTTTACAGTCGTTTACTGTCGTGGTTTTACAGTTTTCCACCATAAAATTCTCAGACATTTTTTACAGTGCAGGACTCTTCTCAAATTCATGAATTAACTTCACTTCCATTAGAACACAGGTATAATTCTCATATTCCAAACCCTGACACCACTGTTCGTTCTAAATACACCACTTCCTGCTAAGACTGCTCCCCCAAATAACCCCACAGTCTCTTACAGCAGACTGTCACCATCGAGGCCTATTTCCCAGAGCTCTGTTCGGCTGTGTCTCGTTGAGTCTGTGTGTAGATGAAATACCTCCACAGACAAAGGATGATAAGAGATGAGAGAGAGGGAAATGCTGTCATATTTACTGCTGTCTCCATTAAAACACAATTGAAATCATCCATTCTAATGTGTACTGCGCCTTTCCTCCTGGTTTTATTAAGAGCCTTGAAACAGCCGTGTGGAGAATTGAACGCGGCCCTGTTTTGGCTCGTTTTGGACGAGGGGTTTGTACCAGCTGTGTACACACTTCTTGTTTGTTGTTGTTGTTGTTGTTTTGGAGTCGAGATGTTTTTTTCAGGACCTTCTAGTAATAAATGGACAGACGACACTAAAGTCACCTTCGTTTTTTATAAAACACAACAGTGAGGAGAAGGAGATGTTTCTGAAAGAGGAGGGAAATGGTGTTTCAGTTTCTTATAAAATTAATAGAATTGTGCATCACTCTGCAAAGTCGCAACCAGCTAGAATCAGAGGCAGACGTCAACCGGAGAAAATTAGAAAATAGCGGCGTGTTGGAAAGTGAGTGAGAGCGAGCGAGCGAGTGTGCGGCATGTATATAAATGTATATGAATGTGTGTAGCGTGCTAATCTGATGCAGACCCTGTTTGCTTCTGCTGCTCAACAGTAACCACAATGAGGTCACACCTGCTGCTCTGGAACAACAGCTTATTAATGCTCCACTACCTTCTCTCTGTCTGTCTGCCTCTCTCTCTCTCTCTCTCTCTCTCTCTCTCTCTCTCTCTCTCTCTCACTCTCACACACACACACACATAAGGGAAAGGGAGAACTACTGATTAAACCAGTATTCGCACATACACAAGCACAGAATCGTTAAATACCACTGCTCTCTACAGTTTTCTCACATCAGCAGGTTGGAGGAAGACCTACCCGCTCTGAAAGCTTAGGTTTTAATGACTGTCAGTCAAGTGAAGTCAAGTCAAATGTAATTGTTGAGCTGCTTCACAGAAGCTGAGAAGTAAAACAAGTTCAATTGAATTTAAATGAATATCCCCAGGTGAGCTGCCAAAGGCGACGGCGGCGGGGAAATCTCCCTCGAAGCCTGGGAAGGAGCCGAGACTCATAGGGGACCGTCTTCCTCTGCTCAAACACATTATAAACAGTTTTAATTTAAAACGGCAGGTAGAAGCGGCCTTGGAGTCTGTCTCTAGTAAAGCTCTGTGCTGAATCAGTCCCATCAAATACCCAGGAGCAGACGACAGGGGCCACAGGTGTGGAGAGAAGGTATGGAGTTAAGGGGGTAAAGGGTATGGAGGGCAGATGACTGGGCTCGAGGCAGGTGAGCCTCCTGCAGTCTTCCATCAGTGTTCCCCAGACAGGAGGGCGGTCACCACCATTTCTATTGGTCCGCTCATTATTAATATTCAACACGACCTGAAAAGAAGTACAAAGAGTAGAGCAGCGGCTCTGAAAGCCTCCAGTGAGACATTTCTGAATATCCAGCCTCTCCCTAATCTCCCAGCTCAGGAACCGAGGAGTGTACCACTCTGTCCTTGATGTAAAATTAAAAGTTAAAGCCTTCAGTCAGTGATAGTGAGTAAAGACTGGACTCAAAGAAACACTGAGGGTTTGCTCCTGGGCTCCCTCTAAAGTTGCAGAATTTAAATAATTTTTACACCACTGTCCTGAAGCCAGTATAGAGGGGGTGGGAGATTGGGTGGTTCCCTACCCTCCTCCCAAAGATACATAGTGCGGTTTCTACTATGCTGACCCAAGTGTAGCAACAATAGAGGCTCTGTTCTCTCTATTACAGCTCAGTAAAGCATCACCATAATATAAAATAGAATGGTGTTTTAAGGTAAAAATATTACATAGTGTTGCTTTAAAGACCCCCCCCCCCTTCAGTTTTACACCAGGGTTTAGTCTTCATAGTGTGTGTGTGTGTGTGTGTGTGTGGTGGCGTTCATGCTAGAAGATGTATTCTGAGAGAAAAGCGGTCATACCACGTGGTGGTGTATTTACAACAGGCTCAAACACAGGGATTCAGACCGTCAGGGTTTCTGACATCACACGCCTGAGTAACCAGTCCCATCAGTTTGTGGGGAGGGGCTTTCAAGCTACAGGCCAGTGGTTGGAGACAGAGGCGAGGACATATTTATAAAGCAGAGAGTTCTAGATAAACCGCAACTGAGGTGTTACATCTACAACATTTTCAAGGCATTTTTTTTTTTTATTTGAAAATCTCTCACTTTAATGAAGAATAAAAGATATTTTTAGAACTTGAGAAGAGATGGGGACCTAAGACTATGCTTTAGTCACCACACGCTGTACCTCACGGTTCATTTGACTGATAATAAACCTTTCATTCAGTGGAACTTCTTCAAACGTCAAACACGTGATTCATTACTGACAGGTTCTTTAGGGAAGCAACATTTTTATTCAGTGCAGACCTTTCAGAGCCCTTTATACAAACAGGCCCCAGAACTAGGATGTGAGGTGAGGCATAAAGCAGCAGGCTTCAAGAGACCACAGTGTGTAACCGAGTCTGGGAGCCTCTAGCGGTTATGTGGTATAGAGGCAGGCAGATACAGGCCATGCCAGTGTGTGTGTGTGTGTGTGGAGTCCTCCTATAGCTACATTTAGATGCTCCCATTACTGGCATAGGAAGACAGTACATACCCACTCAGCATTATTCTTTTACACGGCACCCATAGCTCACAGAAACTCAAGAGAAAGGCAACAGGCTCGAGTCCGTTCAGAGGCAATGGGAGCTGCAGTACACTGGCTTTAAGAGCTGTTTTCAACAGGATTTCTGTGAATGATCATGTATTTGACTTAATGAAGCATTATGATCTGTAGTTATGTTCCAATCAGCTCCCAGCCACTGGTGGCGCTGTTTCACTAAACCCCCCATAAACACCGGCTGTGATGAACCTGAAGAAAAATCACAGAAACTGTGCTGCACACTGTTGTGAGAAACCTTCCACAGGAGACATCCCTGCAGCTTCTATTTTCTGGGAGTAGAGGTAGGTTTAAGGATTGTTTTAGAGTTAAATTTCAGTTTAGACTTTGACCCGAGGAGGATGGGTTCCCCGTGTGAGCCATGGTTCCTTCCAAGGCTTCTTCCTCGTGTTCTGACGGAGATTTCCTCACCACTGTCGCCCTTGGCTCGCTCAGTGGAGGCTTGGACCCGGATCTCTGTAAAGTGTGTGTCAGATATTTAGGTAAACTTAGACTGAGGCCTAGAGTCAGGATTAGAGTTAGGTTTAGAGTCACACTCTCAGAAAATCTGTGTATTCAATACTTTTGGTTAGGAATACAACATATTCTACAGGATGAGACACCTTTTTATTTCAGAAATGAAAGGGAAAAGACATATCTGAATACCCCAGTGAGTCATAGTCCATTACTGCAGTTTTCAAGATGGCGGCCATGTTCCAGACATAGCCTAAAGGATAGACCCCTCACCCATTACTCTCAGGAGCATTCAGATATGTCATTTTTCCTTTCATTTCTGAATTAAAAGGCTATCCTCTGACTTTTGACTCACCCTGTAGGTTAAGTGTTCATATAGAGAGAGAGCAGCACAGTGGAGCAGCAGGTCTTGTCTCTGTCACAGCTCCAGGGTCCTGGAGGTTGTGGGTTCGAGTCTCGCTCCGGGTGACTGTCTGTGAGGAGTGTGATGCGTTCTCTCTGTGTCTGCATGGGTTTCCTCCGGGTGACTGTCTGTGAGGAGTGTGGTGCGTTCTCTCTGTGTCTGCGTGGGTTTCCTCCGGGTGACTGTCTGTGAGGAGTGTGGTGTGTTCTCTCTGTGTCTGCGTGGATTTCCTCCGGGTAAATGTCTGTGAGGAGTGTGGTGTGTTCTCTCTGTGTCTGCGTGGATTTCCTCCGGGTAAATGTCTGTGAGGAGTGTGGTGTGTTCTCCCTGTGTCTGCGTGGGTTTCCTCCGGGTGACTGTCTGTGAGGAGTGTGGTGCGTTCTCTCTGTGTCTGCGTGGGTTTCCTCCGGGTGACTGTCTGTGAGGAGTGTGGTGTGTTCTCCCTGTGTCTGCGTGGGTTTCCTCCGGGTGACTGTCTGTGAGGAGTGTGGTGTGTTCTCCCTGTGTCTGCGTGGGTTTCCTCCGGGTAAATGTCTGTGAGGAGTGTGGTGTGTTCTCCCTGTGTCTGTGTGGGTTTCCTCCGGGTGCTCCGTTTTCCTCCCACAGTCCAAAAACACACGTTGGTAGGTGGATTGGTGACTTAAAAGTGTTCGTAGGTGTGAGTGTGTGAGTGAATGTGTGTGTGTCTGTTTTGCCCTGTAAAGGACTGGCGCCCCCTCCAGGGTGTATTCCCGCCTTGCGTCCAGTGATTCCCGGTAGGCTCCGGACCCAATGCGACCCTGAACTGTATAAGGGTTACAGATAATGAATGGGTGATTTCTACAGTTCAGTAACGAAAGATACAAATATTCACCTCTCCTTCTGTAGAAAAGAATGTAATGTAGCTTTAACCTTCCTCCTGTGTTATCTTTCTGTTACCATGTCTTATGTCAATGGGTCGGTTTTGACCCGTGTCTTAAATCAGCCATAAGACCCACCAAAAACATTTAATTATCCACCAGTTTGTTTCTTCCCTCTTGTTGACCTTGTTATTCTTCTTTATCAATGAAAGGACTGGTTTTAATTGTTCATTGTTGCAGACTGTAAACTGGAGATGTACACGATACAAAACTCTAACTCTAAACTGACTGGGCCTTACATGTCTGGACATGTTTAGGTTTAAGGATTGTTTTAGGGTTAAATTTCAGTTTAGACTTTGACCCGAGGAGGATGGGTTCCCCGTGTGAGCCATGGTTCCTTCCAAGGCTTCTTCCTCGTGTTCTGACGGAGATTTCCTCACCACTGTCGCCCTTGGCTCGCTCAGTGGAGGCTTGGACCCGGATCTCTGTAAAGTGTGTGTCAGATATTTAGTTAAACTTAGACTGAGGCCTAGAGTCAGGATTAGAGTTAGGTTTAGAGTCACACTCTCAGAAAATCTGTGTATTCAATACTTTTGGTTAGGAATACAACATATTCTACAGGATGAGACACCTTTTTATTTCAGAAATGAAAGGGAAAAGACATATCTGAATACCCCAGTGAGTCATAGTCCATTACTGCAGTTTTCAAGATGGCGGCCATGTTCCAGACATAGCCTAAAGGATAGACCCCTCACCCATTACTCTCAGGAGCATTCAGATATGTCATTTTTCCTTTCATTTCTGAATTAAAAGGCTATCCTCTGACTTTTGACTCACCCTGTAGGTTAAGTGTTCATATAGAGAGAGAGCAGCACAGTGGAGCAGCAGGTCTTGTCTCTGTCACAGCTCCAGGGTCCTGGAGGTTGTGGGTTCGAGTCTCGCTCCGGGTGACTGTCTGTGAGGAGTGTGATGCGTTCTCTCTGTGTCTGCATGGGTTTCCTCCGGGTGACTGTCTGTGAGGAGTGTGGTGCGTTCTCTCTGTGTCTGCGTGGGTTTCCTCCGGGTGACTGTCTGTGAGGAGTGTGGTGCGTTCTCTCTGTGTCTGCGTGGATTTCCTCCGGGTAAATGTCTGTGAGGAGTGTGGTGTGTTCTCCCTGTGTCTGCGTGGGTTTCCTCCGGGTGACTGTCTGTGAGGAGTGTGGTGCGTTCTCTCTGTGTCTGCGTGGGTTTCCTCCGGGTGACTGTCTGTGAGGAGTGTGGTGTGTTCTCCCTGTGTCTGCGTGGGTTTCCTCCGGGTGACTGTCTGTGAGGAGTGTGGTGTGTTCTCCCTGTGTCTGCGTGGGTTTCCTCCGGGTAAATGTCTGTGAGGAGTGTGGTGTGTTCTCCCTGTGTCTGTGTGGGTTTCCTCCGGGTGCTCCGTTTTCCTCCCACAGTCCAAAAACACACGTTGGTAGGTGGATTGGTGACTTAAAAGTGTTCGTAGGTGTGAGTGTGTGAGTGAATGTGTGTGTGTCTGTTTTGCCCTGTAAAGGACTGGCGCCCCCTCCAGGGTGTATTCCCGCCTTGCGTCCAGTGATTCCCGGTAGGCTCCGGACCCAATGCGACCCTGAACTGTATAAGGGTTACAGATAATGAATGGGTGATTTCTACAGTTCAGTAACGAAAGATACAAATATTCACCTCTCCTTCTGTAGAAAAGAATGTAATGTAGCTTTAACCTTCCTCCTGTGTTATCTTTCTGTTACCATGTCTTATGTCAATGGGTCGGTTTTGACCCGTGTCTTAAATCAGCCATAAGACCCCCCAAAAACATTTAATTATCCACCAGTTTGTTTCTTCCCTCTTGTTGACCTTGTTATTCTTCTTTATCAATGAAAGGACTGGTTTTAATTGTTCATTGTTGCAGACTGTAAACTGGAGATGTACACGATACAAAACTCTAACTCTAAACTGACTGGGCCTTACATGTCTGGACATGTTTAGGTTTAAGGATTGTTTTAGGGTTAAATTTCAGTTTAGACTTTGACCCGAGGAGGATGGGTTCCCCGTGTGAGCCATGGTTCCTTCCAAGGCTTCTTCCTCGTGTTCTGACGGAGATTTCCTCACCACTGTCGCCCTTGGCTCGCTCAGTGGAGGCTTGGACCCGGATCTCTGTAAAGTGTGTGTCAGATATTTAGTTAAACTTAGACTGAGGCCTAGAGTCAGGATTAGAGTTAGGTTTAGAGTCACACTCTCAGAAAATCTGTGTATTCAATACTTTTGGTTAGGAATACAACATATTCTACAGGATGAGACACCTTTTTATTTCAGAAATGAAAGGGAAAAGACATATCTGAATACCCCAGTGAGTCATAGTCCATTACTGCAGTTTTCAAGATGGCGGCCATGTTCCAGACATAGCCTAAAGGATAGACCCCTCACCCATTACTCTCAGGAGCATTCAGATATGTCATTTTTCCTTTCATTTCTGAATTAAAAGGCTATCCTCTGACTTTTGACTCACCCTGTAGGTTAAGTGTTCATATAGAGAGAGAGCAGCACAGTGGAGCAGCAGGTCTTGTCTCTGTCACAGCTCCAGGGTCCTGGAGGTTGTGGGTTCGAGTCTCGCTCCGGGTGACTGTCTGTGAGGAGTGTGATGCGTTCTCTCTGTGTCTGCATGGGTTTCCTCCGGGTGACTGTCTGTGAGGAGTGTGGTGCGTTCTCTCTGTGTCTGCGTGGGTTTCCTCCGGGTGACTGTCTGTGAGGAGTGTGGTGCGTTCTCTCTGTGTCTGCGTGGATTTCCTCCGGGTAAATGTCTGTGAGGAGTGTGGTGTGTTCTCCCTGTGTCTGCGTGGGTTTCCTCCGGGTGACTGTCTGTGAGGAGTGTGGTGCGTTCTCTCTGTGTCTGCGTGGGTTTCCTCCGGGTGACTGTCTGTGAGGAGTGTGGTGTGTTCTCCCTGTGTCTGCGTGGGTTTCCTCCGGGTGACTGTCTGTGAGGAGTGTGGTGTGTTCTCCCTGTGTCTGCGTGGGTTTCCTCCGGGTAAATGTCTGTGAGGAGTGTGGTGTGTTCTCCCTGTGTCTGTGTGGGTTTCCTCCGGGTGCTCCGTTTTCCTCCCACAGTCCAAAAACACACGTTGGTAGGTGGATTGGTGACTTAAAAGTGTTCGTAGGTGTGAGTGTGTGAGTGAATGTGTGTGTGTCTGTTTTGCCCTGTAAAGGACTGGCGCCCCCTCCAGGGTGTATTCCCGCCTTGCGTCCAGTGATTCCTGGTAGGCTCCGGACCCAATGCGACCCTGAACTGTATAAGGGTTACAGATAATGAATGGGTGATTTCTACAGTTCAGTAACGAAAGATACAAATATTCACCTCTCCTTCTGTAGAAAAGAATGTAATGTAGCTTTAACCTTCCTCCTGTGTTATCTTTCTGTTACCATGTCTTATGTCAATGGGTCGGTTTTGACCCGTGTCTTAAATCAGCCATAAGACCCCCCAAAAACATTTAATTATCCACCAGTTTGTTTCTTCCCTCTTGTTGACCTTGTTATTCTTCTTTATCAATGAAAGGACTGGTTTTAATTGTTCATTGTTGCAGACTGTAAACTGGAGATGTACACGATACAAAACTCTAACTCTAAACTGACTGGGCCTTACATGTCTGGACATGTCTGTCTTTCCTTGTTTTGTGAAATAGACAAAGATAGAAGCCTGTAACTGAAGCTCGAGTGGTTGTAGGAGGAGCCAGCTGTAGGCTGTTGGTGTATAGAGGGTTTATGATTCCAGATTTGGCACATGTTTTTGTTTTCTGATTTAAAATTATACCTGGGTCAAAATTGGGTAAAAATGGGTCAAGAACCTGACACAAGAGGAAGGTTAGGGACCACAAGCAGGATTAGCACAGGGTAAGAGTTAGATTAATGTTTGATGTTAAAGCTGATAATGAAGTGGGTAACTGTGAGAAATTCACGAGAGCCACCACCAATGCCTTTACTACACATTTCCCACTGTCAGTAATATTTTGCACACACCGTATACGAATTCTGAGAATGGGGGGCGTGCTTTAGTCAAATAAGTACAGATTCATCATGAGAACACACACTTACAAACGACGGTTCTAGACGGGTTCTTTAGTAAAATGGCTTTGTGTAGAACACTTGAAGAATCTTTTTTCATGATTAAAGGGTGCATCGTTAGATTGACGAGACTGTGCTGGTTCTTCTGTGGTATGTTCTGTATAAAACTTGACACTGTATCAACAGTGGAACCATTTTTGGTGCCATGGAGAACCCTCCTCTGAAAGGTGCCGTATGGAACCATCTACAGCTTATTCTCCATTGATCTGAAGAACCTTTTCACAATGGAAAGAACCCTTTATAGGTTCTTCAAGTGTTCAGGGCTCTACATAGAACCGTTTTATTTACTAAAGAACCCTTAAAGAACCGTCATTTTGAAGAGTGGAGGCTTCAGTGACTTACCAGTGTAATGACTCATTTCTTACTATTTCCAAAGTTCTTTAAATTCTGTTTGTTCTAGATTTACCCTGGATCTCTGTTACGCTCTGATTAAACGGCGGTTGGCAAAGACTTTAAGAGAATGAAGCTCATCACTGACGCGTGGCTGGTTCTGAGGAGCTGCTGTGAATGTGAGATTTATGTTGTTTATGACTCAGAGAGGTAGAGTTAAGCCGGTCCGTGCGCTCAGTGACTCATTGGACTCAATGAATTATGACTCAGTTATAGATGGGTTATCATTACGGCATCAACTCCAGAGCTAACGTATCAATTTCCATTTCCATTTTAGTGCGTCAGACGAAGCGAAGGGTCACCTGAGCTGTAGATGTCTCTCTGATATCGCCCTGTGTCACTGGGAGTTGTAGTCAGTCCTTCGTTTCGTCTGTGTCTAGAAATGGAGGTACTACCAGCTCCTGGGCAGCGGTGAGGGCTTCTGCTGTTCTGGAATGGCTTGGCACTGGTTGTTGAAACCTTAGTGTGAGGATTTGATGGTAATCGTCAATGAGAGCAGAAGTGAGGTCAGGTGCTGATGGCGGGTGATTAGTTCTGGAGCGTAAACCGCACTCCAGCTCGTCACAAACGGGACTGGATGGAGTTTCATTACTGCAGCTGCAGGGTTTTTAAGCCCTGGTGTGGGGTTGTGACTCTCTAGCCAAGGCCTGGCATGGGGTAGGGTGAGCTGAGATTCATGGGCAGCCGCTCCAGTGTGTCCCCTATTCATCCTATTCATTCATCCTTTACACAAACAGTCTATAATACACTGTCAGAAAAGTGCTGTTAAAGTCCAGTTGTGTTCCTTAAAGGTACATTACATTCTCTTTTACAGAAGGAGAGGTGAATATTTGTAAGCTTTCATTATAGAAATGTTAAAAAATAAAATCCTGGAAATGAAACGGGGAAAATGGTGTGTTCTCCCTGTGTCTGCGTGGGTTTCCTCCGGGTGACTGTCTGTGAGGAGTGTGGTGTGTTCTCCCTGTGTCTGCGTGGGTTTCCTCCGGGTGACTGTCTGTGAGGAGTGTGGTGTGTTCTCCCTGTGTCTGCGTGGGTTTCCTCCGGGTGACTGTCTGTGAGGAGTGTGGTGTGTTCTCCCTGTGTCTGTGTGGGTTTCCTCCGGGTGACTGTCTGTGAGGAGTGTGGTGTGTTCTCCCTGTGTCTGCATGGGTTTCCTCCGGGTGACTGTCTGTGAAGAGTGTGGTGTGTTCTCCCTGTGTCTGGGTGGGTTTCCTCCGGGTGACTGTCTGTGAGGAGTGTGGTGTGTTCTCTCTGTGTCTGGGTGGGTTTCCTCTGGGTGACTGTCTGTGAGGAGTGTGGTGTGTTCTCCCTGTGTCTGGGTGGGTTTCCTCTGGGTTTCCTCTAGGTTTGCTCCGGTTTCTTCTCCAAAAACACATGTTGGTAGGTGGATTGGAGACTCAGAAGTGTCCATAGGTGTGAGTGTGTGAATGTGTATTGCCCTGTGAAGGAATGACACCCCCTCCAGGGTGTATTCCCACCTTGCGCCCAATGATTCCAGGTAGGCTCCGGACCCACCGCGACTCTGAACTGGATAAGGGTTACAGATAATGAATGAATGAATGGATTATAATATTTGTACACATAATAACATGTAATGAAAACGTATTCTTGCGGGTCCCACCACGGTGACACAGTGTTGTACATCTAAGTTGGAACAAACACACTTAACCTCCATTAGCTTCTGGAAGCCGGAGCGCAGTAAAACTCTTGGGGTTGTGTTGATTAGAGTCAGAATCACTATCTCTAGCCAAACACTTTTCAGTTCCAGTGTTTCTTCAGGAAACTGAAAACCCGCTCTGGCACAGCACACCCAACCCCACTGGCCTTCAGAGCACTGGCCCGCTGATTTGCCAGCACTGGAAGTAGTTTACCCTCTGTAAAAGTACACTGGCTTCAGTTTATTAATCTCATAAACACATGGTTCGTGCTCCTCGAAATGGACGCATCGCTGGCCTGGAGCACATTCAAAGGCGTTCTGCTGTTCTCTCGCTCGCCTCCTGCCCCAAAAACATCAGGACCAACTACGAGCACCGAAATCCGTAACCAGATATTAGGAGGTTCTCCGTATTGGACAGAAGGGAAGCTAATAAGAAGCGCATGGGGCGACGGTGGAGGGTCTGCTGCTGTGTCTCATTAAGCCCAATATCGTTCACATTTGAAGAGCGCTGCCCCGGCGAGTCTGGAGCTGATTAGTGGTGTAAACGTTTGGAGGAGTGAGGAGGGGGGGCCGCGTTTACTAGGTTTGTTCTGTCTGCTCGTTTTCAGCCGTCCGTCCAGCACCGGCTGTGGGGTGCGGAGGCTTCGATGGTGGCCAGCTGGCCACAGAGTGAAGAGAGCTTTAAGTCCTCGGGGTCTTTGGGGTTTTGGTGTCTGGTGGGGGTCTGAGGGGTTGGGTTCAGGGGTTTAATGTTAGGAAGTCGTACTTTTATTGATCCTAGAAAGGACATCGGTGTACGCGCAGTCTCTGAGCACAGGGTGTCATCTGCAGAACAGTGCCACCTGGGGCGCTGGAGGGTGAGATCGCACGCATGAGGGCGTAACCACAGACACAAGGTCACTACCTTCCAGTGGCTGGCTTTGTTACGACGTACCGAAACACTCCGATTTAACTTGGCACAGATGGCCATTACACTCATGTGCAGCCACTCCCGTTCATCCTCTTCTATCGGCCAACGCTGCGGATCGCAGAAGAGAAGTCGAGAGCATTTTACAGTTTGAGTTCGTCCAGAGTCAGTCTGCGTGTTAGACGAGAGTGTGTGATTGTGTGTGACAGCTGTGAAGGAAACCAAACTCTGAGAGTGTATGCTAAGCGCATTACCACAAGACTCTGTCTCTCACACACATGTATGAACCAGACAGACAGACTGAGACACACACACACACACACAAAGCGAAAAAGACTCTTGCGTAATTATTACCAGTGAAACGACTGGTACAGTGACGGACAGAAATGGCCCGACACACTGAGCACAAACGTCAACAGGATTTATAACGTCTAGACCAGCTATTTTAGAGAGACCCTCTCCGCCGTGGAAAAGGACTGGAAAGTATGCACTTCACATTGCTGGCGTCGTGATCGGAAACGATCACAAACATTGTGCGTTCCCAATGTTGGAGTCAGGTCCAGTGATGTCCTGGACTGGATGGTGTGGGTAACTCTTACATAATGCTTTACAGTCCCCACCACCTCCAGAAAATACACCTGAGACGATAACCATCATAGAGATCTGAAAGTGAGGATCAGACCTATGACCTGAGAGCCTCCACTGTGTAGCTCGGCCTAGTGCACCACTAGATCACCCCAGGATCCTTTAGGATTTGAAGCTATTTAATGATCAGTAAGTGAGGATCATGGTTAGAGATAGACGTAGCAGCTGGGTGAGGGTTAGGTTTAGGCCTCGTATACGAAAACAGCTGCATTATCACACCAGTCCAGTAGGGGGCCATAGGTGTGAAGCTCTGGTGCCCTCTCCAGGGTGTGATCCCACATTGCGCCCAGTGATTCCGGGTAGGCTCCGGACCCACCGCGACCCTGAGCTGGATAAGGGTTTACAGACAATGGATGATGTGTCTTAGACCTGTATAGTGCACTACTTAGGGAGTGTGGAGTGATTCGGGATTAAACCCCTGTGTTTCTCTTATGCCTTGTGGTGTTGTGACGCCTGTCTTTAAGTTAAGAGATAGGGTCAGAGTTGGCCTTAGGGATTTCACACGAGACAGGCATCTGAAATTCACGTGCACGTCTACGGAGGATTAGTACGCATCGTATCAACCAACCAACCAATCAGGCAACCTTTATTTACACTCAGAAATACATCGAGAGCGACCCTCGTTTTCTGTGCAGCTGAGCACTTTACAGTGTGAAGGGATTGAAAAGAAATTAACATGGAATTTAATCAGATTAAATAAAATGAGCAGAAGGAGAGGAAAATATTTACAGTAAATTAGTAAAGAATTAACAGAAGAATTAAGATTTAGAAATAATTTAATAAAAAAAAATAAAATCAAGGTAAAAAGCCAATCACTATTTTTTTAACATTAAGAACAAACTAAATTAAAAAAAAAACGTAATAAAGGCAACATAACATTTAAATAAAATAATAAAAATATGAAGAGTAACAGAGATAGAAAAAAACAAAAGGAAAAACATAATAAAATGATTGTGGAGACGACTGCTGCTAATAAAATTAACAAAACAATTAAAAAATCATTAAAGTAAAATAAGACTAAAGGTGGCTGGGGACTGACTGAGTGACAACAGGAAGTTAAAGAGCCTCCTGTAGTGAAGCACGTCTCACTGAAGCTAAACACGGACTTTCCCACTTCAGTGAAACCTGCCTGTACCTCGTCGGCGCTCCAGTTTCTTGAGAGGGTCTGCAGCTTTAGAAAATCTCATGCATGTGATTCCAACGCCTTAAAAGCATTTACATAGGCTCCGCCCAGTTTTGTGACACGCTCACTCGTGAACACAGTTCTCGTCAGACGTGCTGCAGAAACCTTCCAGCTCTCGATAATCGTCCGTCCCGACGGCTCCTGGCGGCATTAATTAAACCCACACAGATCTAATCCCGGGGTCGTCATGACCTCATCGCCTTTTTGTTTCCCATTGGGATAAACACGTTCTGATTGGACCCGCTGTGTGGTGGAGCCTGGTTCTCATTAGCTGGCTTGTTTTGGGTTTATCGTTGCGCTAGCTAGACTAGCACAAGTGCAACACGGTAGCCACAACAAAAACAGCGACATGGTCCACTATCTCATGCTTACACAAAGTCTATGAGTATCACATTCCCGGGTGGTCTCCGTGCCAACCCGCCGAACAGGACCGTGATAAACGAATGGCAGCTGATCTTGAGTATGACCTCGGCTGACTCGAGGTTGGTTTGAATGTATCCACACAAACGATTGGCTTTAATTGGATGCTGAGTGTTTTTAAAGCAACACTAGGTTGTGTTTTGACCTTAAAATTATAGCTTCAGAGTCACTGTGATGCTCCTCTGAGCTGTAACAGAGAAAATAGAGACTCTGTCCTTGTTACTCTGGGCTCAGCACTGCAGAAACTGCACTATGTCACTTGTGGAGGAGGAGAGAAAACAGACCCCTCCCACCCCACCACAACCCGCCCACCTCCTTGCTTCAGGAGAGGGCTGTACAAGTGAATTACACTCTGCACCTGTAGGGGGAGCTCAAGAGCAAAAACATTAAATGTTACCTAGTGTTGCTTTAATAGCGCTGCATGTCCAAAACATTATAGAAACGGCGTTTTATCAGGAATGTCAGTCTCTATAGGGCTGTGGAAAAGTGGAATGTCATCAGAAAGAGCTGGAGTGGGGTGTGTGATTCAGAGTTAATCATGACACAGCTACAGGGGCAAATTTCTCATAAATACCCTTCATTTTTAAAGACACCAGGAAGGTCTAGTGTTGGGTGGGCATCAGGCCTGAGGTCAGCAGCATGGCTGAGAGGGTTAAGAGGTTGTGTCCCTGCTGTTTTGATAATCTGTGTTTTTAATGAAAGAGGGCGTTTATGAGAAACTGAGAGATCCGTTGCGATCAACTAACCACACCTTCAACACCTGCAGATGCAGAAAGAGCTCATCACAAACAAGCCATTAGGCAACACCACATATAAGATACCTCTAAATAGAGAGAGAGAGAGAGAGAGAGAGAGAGAGAGAGAGAGAACCAGAAGAAACTGTTTTTAAGATTAGCAAAATCATAAGCACACACACAACCACAAACCAAACTCGCCCAAACTCATGACCCTCCCTCTCTCCCTCCCTGAGCGCTGCAGCCCAGAAAGAGGTTTATTTCTGCCCTTCATTCTCCTTTTTAAGCATCTTTTAAAAATAAGCTCGCTTGAGAACCCAGCAGCTATTGGAATGGACATGCGCACATGCATACGTCTTCAGAACAAAGGGTCCATAAACGTGTTGTGATCCCTCTGTGTCTGTGTGCGGTGGCGCTTCCCTCGTCCTGTTAACAGTGAGATGTGGAGCTGATGTTGTTTGCGTGTTGTTTTTTCGTCATTTCGAACACAACACAAGCACATGTGATAGACTGAGTTTAACAAAACAGGAGTCTGCTGACCACGCAAGTCTCCATCAGCGCTCTCGCGCTCACTCGGAATCAAACAGAGCTCCAACAGGACATTCCTCCAGGTTTCCTCTGGGTGACTGTCTGTGAGGAGTGTGGTGTGTTCTCCCTGTGTCTGCGTGGGTTTCCTCCGGGTGACTGTCTGTGAGGAGTGTGGTGTGTTCTCCCTGTGTCCGTGTGGGTTTCCTCCGGGTGACTGTCTGTGAGGAGTGTGGTGTGTTCTCTCTGTGTCTGTGTGGGTTTCCTCCGGGTGACTGTCTGTGAGGAGTGTGGTGTGTTCAGGCCCAGCTGATTATATTCAGTTCTCTGTAA